>NW_027328741.1:98142092-98284790 GCF_048564905.1 Vicugna pacos | reverse complement strand
AATAAATGACTTAGAAAACAGGATAATCACAATCACTCAGTCAGAACACGACATAGAAAAGCTAGTGAAAAGCAATGCAAGCAATGCAACTGAAACCTGGGATAAGAGAAAACATACCAGTGTATGACTCATAGGGATCCCACATGGAAAAGAATAAAGACAAATGATTTGAAAAGGTATTTGAAGAAATCAGACTGAAATTTTCTTAAACCAAAGATAGAACCGGCTATCTCAACACAGCAAGCACAGAGCGTCCAAGCATAATTAACCCCAGTAGGCCTAGAACAATATGTATTCTAATTTAAATGGCCAAAATTGATAATAAGGAAATGATTCTAAATGCACCAAAATAGAAACAAGTGCATTGCAAGAGAACTTTTTAATGTCTTCAGCTGATTTCTCAACAGATAGATTGGTATTTTTTTCTTCCCTCTTTCCTTTTGTGTTGATCTCTATTCCAAGAACTGATGAAAGGCAGATTCCTTCAGTCTAAACAAGATGAATGGGCAGAGATTCTAAAAGTGTTCAAGTTCTTGGAAGAGGTCATCAGAATCAACACATCTCAAGGGTCTTTTTCAGAGAATACAAGAGACCATGCACCAAGCCCTGTTTATCCTTTTCCCAGGAGTGGGCCAATGTATTAAGACTTGCTGTTCCTTCACACTCAACCAGCCATGCAGGTATAACCTCAGTCTGCTACTGCAGGAGAATTAGAGCCAGGTCCAATTTTACCAATACTGTAGGGAGAACCTGAGCCTGCTACTGCAGGAGAGACAGCACTGTGTCCCATTTCACCAATCTTTCAAGGAGACCCTAAGCCTACTCCTGCTGGAGACTCAGAGCCGAATCACATTCCACCAGCTGTGTAGGAAGACCATCATGCCTTCACTTGCAATGGATCCAGGAATGTGTCCAATTACACTAGCCTTGTAGGGAGACCTTGAGCCTGTTCCTGCAGGAGAAACAGATCTCTGTCGTATTCCACCATCCCTCCAGGAAGATGCAGGGCCTCCTCCTGCAGGAGACTCAGGAATTGGTCCAATTTCACCAGTCCTGCAGGAAGACTCTGAGCCAATTCCTGCAGGAGACCCAGGACTGGGTCCCATTCCATCAATCATGCACTAAGACCTTGAAGTGGGTCCAATTCCACTAGCCTTGCTGGGTGACCCACAAGCCTGATCCTGCAGGAAAATTAGAGATATGTCATATTCCAGAAGCCCTGCAGGAAGACTGAAAGCCTGCTTCTGCAGGAGACCCAGGAATAGGTCCAAATACGCCAGCCTTGCTGGGAGAGCACAAACCTGATCCTGCAGGTGATACACAGTGAGGTACAATTCCAACAGCCCTGCAGGGATATCCTGAGGCCACTTCGGCAGGAAACACATGACTAGGTCACATTCCAATACCCCAGAAGGGAGACCGTGAGCCTGCTACTCCAGGAAACCCAGAACTTCGTCCCATTCCACCAAACCTGCAGTCAAACACTAAGACTGCATCTGCAGAAAACACAGTGCGGGTCACATAACACCAGCCCTGTAGTGAGACTACAAACCTGCTCCTGGGGGAGACCAAGCCATTCACAGAGAATATGAGCCAGCTCCTGCAGAAGAACAAGAGTTATGTGACATTCTACCAGCTCTGCAGGTAATCCATAGGCTTGCTCCTGCAGGAGACAGACATCCCAGTCCAATTCCATCAGCCTCTCCAGGGAGAACCCCAGCCTCCTCCTGCAGGAGAGCCAGAACTAGATCCCATTCCACCAACCCTGCATGGAAACACTGAGCTTGCTCCTGCAGCATACCCACAGCCAAGTCATATTCAACAAACCCTCCAGGGAGACACTGAGCCTGCAATTGTAAGAGACCCAGGACTGGGACCAATTCCAACAGCTCTCCAGGGAATCCCTCACCTGCTCCCATAGGAGACTAAGAGCCATCAGTTCTGGTGGGGTCCCTGAGCCTGCATCTGCAAAAGAACCACAGGGTGGAGTCACATTCCACCAGCCCTGCAAAGAGAACAGAACCTGCTACTGCAGGAGACACAGGACTATGTCCCATCCCACCAACCTTGCAGGGATACCCTGAGCCTTGGACCAAGGAATGGGACAAATTCTGCTAACCTTCTAGGGAGACCATGAGCTTCTCCTGCAAGAGAACCAGAGATGGGTCATATTACAGTATTCTTCCAGGAAGAACCAAGGCCTGCTCCTGCAGGAGATGCAAGAACAGGCCCAATTCCACCAGCCTGAAGGCAGAGTCCAAATCTGTTCTGGCAGGTGACCTAGAGAAGGGGCCCATTCCACCAGCCCTGCAGGGAGACTCTGAGCCTACTACTACAGGAGACCCAGGAATGGGTCCCACTAAACCAACCCTGAAGGGAGACACAGAATCTACACTTGCAGGAACCACAGAGCCAGGACACATTTCATCAGCCCTGTAGTGACCCCTGAGCTGGGTCCAATTACACTATCCTTGCAAGGAGACTCTGTGCCTACTCCTGAAGCAGAACCAGTGATGGGTCATGTTCCAACAGCCCTGCAGGAAGACCTGGAGCTGCTTCTGCAGAAGACTCAGGACAGGGTCTGATTCCACCATCCCAGCAGTGAGAAAACTAGCCTGCTCCTGCAAGTGACCAAGGTCTGAGTCATATTCAACTAGCCATGCAGGAAGGACATAAGCCTGCTGTTGCAGGAAACTCAGAACCATGTGCCATTCCAGCAACACTGCAAGGAGACTCTGAGCCTGCCCCTGCAGGAAACAGAAACCCAGTCACATTCCACAAGCCCTACAGGGATACCAAAGCCTGTACATGCAGGAGACCCAGGCCTGGGACCAATTCTACCAACCCTGTGGAAAGACCCTGAATCAGCTCTAGCATTAGACTAAGAGCCATGTCACATTCCACCAGCCCTACAGGTAATTTATCAGCCTGCAACCTACACCTTCAAAAGACCCAAGAATTGGACCAATTCCAATGGCACTGCAGGGAGACCATGAGCCATGTCCAATTCCACTAGCCCTTCAGGAAGGCCCCAAGCCTACTCCTGCAGGAGAACCTGAGATTGGTCATGTTGCAACATGAGCCTGCTCCTCCAGGAGACCCAGGACTATGTCCCATCCACCAGCCCTGCAGGGAAACCCTGAGACTGTCCCTTCAGGAGAACCACAACTGGGTCACATTTCACTAGCAATGCAGGGAGACTTAGAGCCTACACCTTCAAGACACCCAAGAATTGGAACAATTCCAGCAGCACTGCAGGGACACCATTAGCCAGGTCCAATTCCACTAGCCCTGCATGTAGACCCCGAGCATGCTCCTGTAAGAGACCCAGCAATGGGTCTCATTCCACAAGTCTTGCAGGGAGAAATTCTGCCTGTTTCTGCAAGAGACCAACAGCTGAGTCACATTTCACCAGCCCTGAAGGGAGACCCCAGTCCTGCACCTGCAAAGGACCTAAGACTGGAACAAAATCGACTAGCCCTGTAGGGGGACCCTGAGCCTGCTTCTGAAAGAGAATCAGAGATGGGTCATATTCCAACAACCCAGCAGGGACAGTCCAAGCCTGCTCCTGCAGGAGTTATAGAGCAGGGTGAAATTGCAAAACCTTGCAGGGACACCCTGAATCTGCTGCTGCAGGAGAAAAATGATGGGGTCTCATTCCACAAGCATTACAAGGATACCCTGAGCCTGGTCTTGCATGAGATCCTGAGCTGGCTCCTTCAGGAGACCCAGGACTGTGTCCCATTCTAACAACCCTGCTGGGGAACCCGAGCCTGCACCTGCAAAACACACAGGACCGTGTCACATCCCACCAGCTTTGCAGACTGTAAGACTAGCCCTACAGGAGACCTAGAACCAGGTTACATTACCAGTCCTGCAGGGAGACCCTGAGCCTGATTTTGTAGCTCCCCCTGCACCTACACACATACTTCTATGAGACCCAGAGCCAATTGAGGCATCACCACCCCTACGGGCTGAGATGTCTCTGCAACCACCAACACTGTCATCTAATTCTAAGAATCAACCCACTCTCAGACCCGAACTTTACTTCCCTTCTCCTGGCATCATTTTTGTTTCTTTTTTCTGTCATTTCCTTGTTTTCTTTCATGTCATTTAGAGTACCATCTATTTTTATGTTTTAAGTTTACCATAATAAAATTTAGATGTTTTTCCATTTTAAATTGTGCAATTCAGGAGCATTAAGTGCATTCACAATGCTGTGTAACCATCGTCACTGTCTAGTTTCAGACTGTTTCTTTCCTCAAAATAAAACCCCGTATCCAAAGCACACATTCTCTTTTCTCCCTCCCCCAACCCCTGACAAGCCCTAATCCTCTTTCTCTCTGTGTGTCTTTCCCTACACTGGATGTTCCCTATCAATGAAATCATACAAAAGATGGCTGTTTGTGTCTGCTCTCATATTTTAACAAGGGATTGGTGTTTTTTTTTTACTTGAAGTAGCATTTTGGTTATTTCAAAGGGAAATCCAGGTGGATTAAATATGAGATATACAAAATGAATATTTTTAGAAACTATGTGCATAATCTCGAGATAGGCACTGCTATTCTATGTGTGAAACCAGAGCCAGGAGGGAGATGCTTAGCTCTTCCTGTGGCAAAACATAACCTAACAAAATAAAAAAAAATAATAATCAAAATCCATGAAAGACAAACCACAACATGGAAATATCATTTTTCATAACCTAAAGTCAGAGAAAGGTTTCACATCCCTGTGGTCCAAAAATATCTTGAAACACTGTGTTCTAAACAGAAACAGAACAAACACATGCAATTCCAACAAGAGGCAATGCAGGTGGCCAGTGTATATTAGAGATGCTCGACCTCTCAAGTGAGAATGCAAGATGTTCACACTTCGGAGACAGCATTGGTCAACATCACACTGGCAGGCCTTTAGCCTGGTGACAACCAGCTCTAGTGACAACATGAGGAGACAGAGGCCACAGTAGATCCCCTGGAGGGAAGAGTGAGCAGACTCTCCTCTCTGGGAGAACAGTATGCAGGATGCATCACAGTTCCACAAGTGCACCACTTTTCGAGCAGTGCTAATGCTTACCGTTGATCATACTAAAATTCTTGCACAATTGTTCAAAGATGTCTTTTCAAGGATGTTCATCACAGTCCTGCTTAAACTACTAGGGAAATGGAAGCAACACTAATGTTCATGGAGAGGGGGCGGGATTCATCAGTTCTGGTTCAGATGGAGGAATGATTGTTGTGCAGCTGGAAAAATGAGTGCTAGGTCTTTACCTGATGTCAAGGAAGCCCTCAGTTTGGATGCCTGTTAATCCATCATCTACATCCAAGATGCCATCTCTATGACCACATATGTGTCAAATCATCATAGATGTAAATGAATCTTGTGGTGTGTGAGAGACAGAGGCAGAGAGAATGAGAGAGATAGAGACTGAGAGATGTTCACCAAACCATTAATGACGGTCACTTCTGGGAGTGGGATTTGCAAATCTCTGCACTTTTCCTTTAGGCAACATTTCAAGCGTTTATAATGTATCTATATTGCTTTACTAATTCTAAGGTATTAAAAGCATATGTTACTTGAGATTCATTCATATTTCATCTATAGAATAAAGTTTATTATTTTTATTTTAAAATATTTGTTACAAGTACAATCAGCATTTATGAGAGTAAAATGATAAATTCTAAAGAATTAAGAATCAGATAAAGAACAAAACTTTTTGGTGACTCAGACACAGGCCAGCTATTTGGCAGTAAATGGCAGGGTGGGACAGGTTTCTCCAGAAGGTTGTGTATGTTCTGAATCAGCATCCAATAGAGGCAAGGAAAAATTACAAGACATGTACGCTGAAAACTACAACAGCTTGTTAAGAGTAATTAAGAAAGACCTAGCCCTATTTTAAAATTTGAAGGAGCCAAAATGGCAGAGTAGACAGACTCACAGCTTGACCTCTCCCACAAATACGCAAAGAATTACATCTACAAAAACATTGAATTGCACAGAAACCTCCTGAACTCTGGTAGAGTGTCTTTTATTTTGAAATACAGGAAGATTCTCACAAAATATGGTAAGGAATAAAAAGAGAAAAGAAAAATTCAGTGCAGAACTGATCCTGCAGGGAAAGAGTAGCATAGGAAGAAAGGCACACTCACACTGGGACACAACCTCTCTAGCTGGGAGATCAGCTAGGAAAGAAGCAGAGCTTCCAAGGTTTGGAGGAGACAGTGGCAACTGCATGGCAGGCAGAACTGGAGAAAACTGACACAGAGGGTCCCTGTGATGACCAGCCCTAGACATGAGCTAGAAGGGATGAGCCAGAACTGGCTACTGGAGTCAGTGAAGAGCCCAGGCAGAGGGCTGGGTCACACTGCAGACAGGCAGCCTCAGGAAACTAGAGGGCAGTGTGAGCTCTGGCTGTGTGTGTGTGTGTGGAACAGAACAGACTGAAACTCTCATAAAAAAGCACCGATGTTGGTATAATGGGGGAGGAATGAAACACAGCTGTGCCAAAGTCACTTTCTCCACTTGGCTCCATTGTTGGTGTGTTCTCATGAGAAGAGAAATGGGGCTTGGTGATAGGCAACACTTCTGCACAAAGGCAGAGCTGAATGTTGACTCCATACCCTGTGCCATTGCAACTTCACAGGCAGGAATGAGATTTGTTTACAGCCCCAGGCAGAGAGGGTGGATTTGCTGTATCTGGTCACTTTGTGGATCCACACCTCTGAGACTTACAGGCAGTGAGTGGAGTTCTGACTCAAGAAGGGTGGCCAGTGAGGGTATTTACAACAGGGTGGTGTATGGTTCCATATGTGGGTGCGGGATTAGGGTTTGAGCTGAACCTGTAGTGGACCACAAATTCATGTGTGTGACTGCACACTTGCTAAGGCAGGTCCAAGGGACTGACACTGCTGGATCTGCACTGATGTTTCCTGGGGCTCAGAACCTGAGGGGCACCAGAGTAGGTGGCTGACATTCCCATAGCTAAGGCAGGGATAAAGCCAACATCAACAAATAGTACTTTGTAAGTCTGCATAACAAGTGACAGGCAACACCACAGAGAGAACTCCCCAGTGAACATCTTCTGCCTATTCTTCTTCACAACTGAATTGCTCCAACCCTGCCTACTACATATCACAGCTCAGAAATGGGTCTAAAAGAAATACATAGAGCCAGAGAAATATAAGTAAAATAAAGAAGCCGAGGAACCACTTTCAATTAAAAGAACAAGAGAAATCCCCTGAAAGAACAATCAGTAAAATAGACTTTGATAGTCTACTAGACTTCAAAAAGGAAATGATCAACTCACTGAAAGAAATAAAAGAGACTATCAATAGAGACAGAAAACTTTAAAAAGAAAATTTAAACTATAAAGAAGAGCTAGTTAAAAATAGAAAATTCAACTACAGGCAATCAAAAGAAGACTAGATAATGCAGAGGAATGAATAAATGGCTTAGGAGACAAGATAAAAGAAATAACCCAAAAAGAACAGCAGACAGAAAAGTCAATAAAAACCAATTAAAGCAAGATAATATAAAGTGTGCCAGCCTATGCATAATGGTGAGTCCCAGAAGGAGAAGAAAGTGAAAGGGGGATTGAAAAGTTAGTTAAAGAAATCATGACTGAAAACTTTCCAAACCTTAAGAAGGAAAGAATTATCTAACTACAGGAGGCACACAGGGTCCCAAACAAGGAGAAACCAAACAGACCTACACCAAGACATATTATAGTTAAAATGGTTAAAGTAAAATAAAATATTCTAAAGGCAGTGAGAGAAAAACAAAGTGTTTGTTACAAGGGAGTCCCATAAGCATTCAGCAGATTTCACTACCTAAAATCTTCTGGCCAGAAGGGAGTGGCAAGATGTATTCAAAGTCCTGAATAAGAAAAAGGCTGCAAACTAGGATATTCTATCTAGAAAGACTATCCTTTAGAACAGAAAGAGAGAAAGATTTTCATAGACAAGCAAAAACTAAAAGAATTCAGCAGTACTAAATCTATGCTAAAAAACAATTTGAAAGTTCTAATCTAAATAAAAAATAAACAGGAAGCTATAGAAATTAAGAAACCATAATTGGAAATGCGATAAATACAGTGAGTTGCAAGGGAAAACATGAGGATATAAATAAGTCAGTAAGTCAATAAAGAAAACAAGAAGGCAAACAAGAAAGAGAGAATAGCAAAATCATGAAAGGTGGAAGAGGAGAGCAAGAGAATATATATTTTTTTCTCTTTTTTTTCTTTTTTCTCTTTGTCTTCTTTCTTTTTAGGATGCACTTGAGCCCACATGACTATCAACTAAAACCAAACAGATGAAGTAAGGGGTTATCATACTTGAATGACAAGATAACCACAAATCAGAAGTATATAATAGAGTCATAAAACCCAAAAAGAAACCAAGCTAATAGAAAAGGAATTTATCAAACCACAAAAATAAAAATAATTAAAAGAAAGAAACAAATAATTACCAAAATCAACTGGAAAACAAATTTCAAAATAGCAATAAACCCACATCTATAAAATAGCTACTATAAATGTCAATGGACTAAATGTTCCAATCAAAAGAAAAAGAGTGAAGGAGGAGGAAAGATGGTGGAGTAAAAAAGATGCTCAGAGCTCACCCTCTCCCACAAATTCACCAAGAGTGACATCAACAGACACACCCACCACCCAGAACACCTGCTGAACTTTGACAGAATATTGGCTTCTTCAAAAGATAAAATTTTCCACAAATCTGGTGGGAGAACAGGAGAAAAGGAGAAAAAGGAAAATAGTTCTGGACCATTCCAATGGGGAGGGAGCTGCAAAGGAGGAATAGCATTAATACACTGGGTCTCTCCAACTCCAATGGCCAGTTCAGCAGGATGGAGATGGAACCTCAGAGGCTCAGATCTGTATAGAATAGACTTTGACTGACAGAACTAAGTTAATGGGGCACAAAGGGTCCCAACGATCCCCAGCCCTAGAAGCAAACCAGCAGGGGTGGGATGGGACAGGCTCTCTGAGTTGAGCAGAGGACTTGGGCTGACTCTACAGAGGAAACTTTGGGGGACTGCAATGTTCTGTGTGCCATGGCTGGGAGAGTATACAGAACAGCCTGGGTCCCCCATAAAATACAAAAAAAAAAGGCAGAAAACACTGCTGGTGTGCCCTGGGGGGAAGGGTAGCCATAGCCTTTGTGTCCGCAGACCCACAGTGCCATTATTGGAGACTTCTTGGGAGAAGAGAGTCAAGGCTCAGCCATAGCCACTATATTTTCTGGTGCATGGTTCCCAGATAGAGGAGGGGTCAAAACCCAAATCCCTACCTAGGGGCTCCACAACCTCATAGGTGGGAATGAGATTTGTTTACAGTCCCAAGAAGAAGGGACCATTACACACCGATGCCTCTCTGAGTTGGCTCTTCTAAGACAAATGCACAAGAAGCAGTGTTCTGGAACAGAGCAGGGGTGAGGGCTAGTGTAGCTGTTTCCTCTGAGTCCACCTACAAAGCATGGACCTAATGCGGCAGGGGAGCTACCTGCCAACTACCTTGCACAAGTGTGGTCCTGGGACCAGGCATCTGGTGGGGGGTGCAGACCACCCATTTACAGATGCTGGGACACAGACCAGGGGCACGACTAGACGGCCTCTGGAACCAGCAAGTGGAGTTTTCACAGCAGGATATGGGCAGGAGTGTGACAACCACAGGAAAAAAGGAGCTCCTGCTCAATAGCCAGGGCAGATTCAGGCCACCAGAACACCAGCCACACCACCAAAAAAGGGGATAACAGGCAAAAGGCGTAGAAGGAAGACTTGGCAACCACCCATAGTTAAAAATAACCTTATGACAAAATTATTAAGAGTGTATATTCTTGGAGAAAGGCCAAGATATTGGAGTAGAAGGATGCTTGTATCTTATCCTCTCCAATAAATTCACCAAGACTGACATTCACAGACACACCCATCCACTCAGGACATCTGCTGAACTTTGATAAAACATTGCCATCTTCAAAAGACAAAATGTGCCACCAATCTGCTAGGAGAAAAGGAAAAAAGAAGGAAGAAAATGCAAAATGGCTTGGGTTGGTCCTTTGAAGAGGGAGCAGCAAAGGAGGGATAGTGCTGGTTGACTGGGTCTCCCTCTTTCCAATGGAGAGGTCAGCAGGATGGACAGGGAACCTCTGAGGCCCAGATGTGTACGGAACCACCCTTGACTGACAGAATTAAGTTAAATGGGCACAAAGTGTGACAACAACCCCCAAACCTAGAAGTGAATCAGGGATGGGAAGGGACAGGCTGCTGGATCCAGGCAGACTCTGGATGACTGTACATAGGTAACCCTGGGGGACTGCAGTGTGCTGTGGACATCTGCTTGGATTGTATACAGGTCAGAACAGCCTGGGCCTCCCATAAAATAAGAAAAAAAATAAAGCAAAGCAATATTGCTGGCTTGCCTGGGGGAAGGGGTGTTTCGTCCTTTGTTTCTGCTGACTCATGGCAACATAACTGGTGATTTCTCAGAATAAGAGAGATGAGGCTCAGCCACAGCCATCATACCTACCCAGGCAGACATGGGGTTGAAACCTGAATATGTACCTGGCAGTTCTGCAACCTCATAGGTGAGACTGAGACTTGTTTACATCCCCAGACATATAGGAAGTTTCTGTCCTGGTGCCTCTACGAACTCACACCTCTAAGACAAATGAACAAGGAGCAAAGTTCTGGCAAAGAGCAGGGACTAGGGCTGGTGTGGCCATTTGCCTCAAGCCCACCCACAGAGTGTGGAACAGATGTGGAGTGGGGAGTTGCACTGAATATGGGAGCAACCAACCCAACTATTGTGGAGGACTGCTGCACCTGGACACGGCATTGGGAAGGGGCACAACCTGCCCACCTACCATGCAGGAGTGCAGCACCAAGATGCAGCACTGGGAGGAGATGTGACATGTCTACCTACAGGCACTGGGAGCAGCACAGACCAAGAGTGTGACCAGAGGGTCTCTGGAAACAACGAGCTGAGTTCATGAAGCAAGGCAAGGGCAGGAGCTGTGACAACCACAAAACAAAGAGGAGTCCCCATTCAATAGCCAGGGTAGGCTCTGGTTAACAGGTTAATGGCCACATCATTAACCAAAGGGATAACAGACAAAAGGCACAGAAGTAAGACTTGGTAACCACACATATTTAAGAAGGACCTCTTGATAAAATTACTAAGGGCACACAATCTCCACGGGAACATACTCTTTTCTTTTTCTGTTCCATTTTCTTTTACTTTTTTAATGTTACTTCTTAAATAATTTTTATATTTCTATTTTTAATCCCTTTTAAAATTTTCTTTTAAAATACTTTTATTATTATCTTTCAATTGGTCTAATTTCATTTTTATCCTTGTTTTTTTTCTTCTGTTGTGATTATACTCTGTTGTCAAATATTTTTTCTTCCTTTAATATTTTAAAAATTCATCCCAACTCAATTGTTATCTTGTTTCAATATGTTCTTCTGTTATTGATTATACTGCTTTTAAAACTAATTTCTTTGTGCTTAGTTTTATTTCTGCATCCATTTTATATAAATAAGTAAACTCTTAAAAGACCACAGTAGATAATTGATACTCCATAAGCCATAGTGCCAGAGAGATATAAGCAAGATAAAAAAGCAGAGCAACCTGTCTCAATTAAAAGAACAAGATAAACCCCCTGAAAGAACAATCAATGAAATAGACATTGATAGTCTACTAGATGATTTCAAAAAAGGAGTGATCAAAGTACTGAAGAAACTAAAAGAGATTGTGTATAGAGACAGAGAATATGTCAAATAACGAAATTGAAACTCTAAAGAGGAGCCAGTGAAAATTGGAAAACTCATTTGCTGAGATGAGAGTTGAGGTAAAGGATGTAAAATGTAGGCTGGATAATTGAGAGGAATGAATATGTGACTTAGAAGACAGGACAACAAAACAGCTGAGAGACAACAAATAAAAACCAATGAAAGCAATATAAGGGACCTATGGAATAACATAAAGCATGCCAACCTACTCATAATGGGGGTCTCAGAAGGAGAAGAAAGAACAAAGGAGATTGAAAAGATATTTGAAGGAATCATGACTGAAAACTTCCCAAACCTAAAGAAGGAATCAGATATCCAAGTACAGGAAACACAGAGCGTCCCAAACAAGGAGGACCCAAACAGACCCACACCAAGACATATTACAATCAGGATGACCAGGGTTGAGAATGGGAAATGATTCTAAAGGCAGCAAGAGAAAAACAAAGAATGAGATACAAGGGAACCCCCATAAGACTTTCAGCTGATTTCTCTACAAAAACAGTAAAGGCCAGAAGGGAGAAGCAAGGTATATTCAAAGTCCTGAATGAAAAAATGATGCAGCCTAGGATACTTTATCCAGCAAGGGTATCCTTTAGAATAGAAGGAGAGATAAAGAACTTCACAGACAAGCAAAAACTAAAAGAAGTTAGCAACACTAAACCTATGCTAAAGGAAATATTGAAAGACCTACTCTAAATAGAAAAGAAGCAGGATGCTACAAAAAGGAGAAAACCATAATTGGAAAGGTGATTGCTACAATGAATTACAACAGAATAAACATGAAATCATAAAAGAGGGCATCTAAATCATTAAGGGTGGGAGAGGCGAGCAAGAAAATATACAGGTTTCTCTCTCTCTCTCTTTCTCTCTGTCTCTCTCTCTTTTTTGTTCTTGGTAGGATGGGTTTGAGCTTATATTACTATCTGTTTAAAACAAACAGATATAGTAATGGGTTAATATATGTACAAAGTAGGTTAACCACAAGCCAAAAAGTTACAATAGAGTCACAAAACTAAAAAGACACCAAGATAATAAAAAGGAAAATTATCAAACCACAAAAAGAAAAAGTAAGGAACAAAGAGGAAATACAAAATGAACTGCAAAACAAAGTTCAAAGTGTAATAAACACATTTCTATCAATAATTAATATAAATGTCAGTGGACAAAATGCTTTAATCAAAGGACATAGAGTGCAGAGTGGATAATAAAGCAAGTATCTACAATACGCTGTATAGAAGAGACCCACGTTAGGGAGAAGGACACACATAGATTGAAAGTGAGAGGATTGAAAAAGATATTCCACACAAATGGAAATGACCAGAAAGCAGGAATATCAACAGTGATTTCAAATAAAATAGACTTTAAAACAAAGATTATAAAGAAAGATTAAGAAGGATATTTTATAATGATTACAGGAGTCATAGATGAAGATATTTCACTCATTAACATATATGAACACAACATAGGAGCACCTAAATACATAACAGATAACAAGAAAATACTAACAGATAAAAAGGGAAAATTTGATCGGAACACAATCACAGTAGAAGACTTTAACAATCCATTAACATCACTGGACAGATATTCCATACATAAAATTAATAAGACAACATAGAAATTAAATGATACAATAGAACAATTTGTCTTGGGTAATATTTTCAGAACATTATATTTCCCTAAAATAGAACATACATTCTTCTCAAGTGCACATACCACATTTTCTAGGATAGATCATATACTTTGTCACAAAAGAAGTATTAACAATTTGAAGAAGATAGAAAATATTTGAAGCAACTTTTTCTGACCACAATACCATGAAACTAGAAATGAACTACAGAAAAATAAAGGAGAAATAAATGACAGTATGGAGGTTAAACAACATACTACTTTAAAAAAAAATGGGTGGATGATGAAATCAAAGAAGAAATAAAAAACACATTCAGACAAATGATGATGAAAACACAACCATACAGAACCTATGGGATCCAGAAAAGGCAGTGCTTAGAGGGAAGTTTATAGCGAGAGAATCAGGTCTACCTCAAAAACGAGGAACAACTGCAATAAACAATCAAACTTACCACCTAAAAGATTTAGAAAAAGAAGAGCAAAAATAACAAAAGTAAGCAGAAGGAAGGAAATAATAAAGATCAGGGAGGAAAAAAATAAAATAGAGATATAAGGAACATTTGAAAAAATCAAGCCAAGAGATGGTTTCTTGAAAGAGTAAACACAATTGACAAAATTATGTTCTATGCTGGAAATTGACACAACAATGCAAACTGACTATAACTCAATAAAATAAAAATTAAAAAAATAAATATATTAACAAAAGAAAAAAGAAAAGGTAGTTTCTACTCACCAGACTGGAGGAGGGGACTGCAACCCATGCGGGGTCACACCCCATGGGAAAGCCTGGGGTCAGGATCGGAGGAGCAGGGTGCTGTGGACATGATCTGTCACAGGGTTTCTGCAGGAGGGGAGTGTGAGGCATGTGAGCAGGCTGAGGACTGGCCATTTGAGTAAGTTCATGGGCTCTGTGGTGGAGGGGCTCCCCCAAGTTTCTGGACTTGACTCTGGGTGAGTTGGGCAGGTGGACAGTGGCTCAGTGTGAGTCCAAGTCCAGTGGAGGAGGTAGTGAGTTAGATCTAGAAGGACTCCTTCTGGGGTGGGAGGGCCCACAAGGGAGGCAGGAGGCCAAGTCCAGGTGACTGAGAACAGGGTGTGTCCTGCACAGGGCTGCAGGGCAGATGAAAGCATCCAGTCTACAGAAGGTGGAAACACGGTCCATACAAGGGCTCAGCTCAGATGTCACCTCCTCAGAGGAGCCTTCTCTGCCTGCACAGTCTACAGGAACAGCCTCCTCCAAGCACATCTCCCCAGCAGACACCTTCTCCATTTCCTGCATAGCATTCAGGACACGGGCCCCTGCTCCGTACCCAGCCATGGTTCCGCTGCCCTGAGGAAAAGCCCTCACAGGAGCCATAAAGCCCTACACGACCTGGGCCCCACCTCTCTGTCTCCTCTGGCACCACTGTCTCCACCTGGCCCTCTTCTCCTCCACTCCTGCACTCCTGACTTCCCCCAGCCTTATGTGCTCTCCAGAGCACAGGTCCCTCCTAACATGCTGTGTGTGCTCACTGTGTCTAATCCACTGCATGCCTCCCACCCAGGTCAGTAACCAGCACACAGTAGGGCTCAGTAAGTAGAGTATGAATGACTCTTACCATGACTGCTGGGAAGGCTTTTGTCTGTGGCCTACAGTGATCACACACCCGTCACACAATCTCTGAGGTCCTACTGTGTTGGGTGGGTTCCAGATACCGGGCACAGCAGGTAGTGAAGCAGTCAGGTCTCCATCCACATGCAGCAGACAGCCTGGTGGGGGACACAGAGAAAATTAAGTAAAATATATACAATGTCCGGAGGTGATATGTTCCATGGAGAAAAATAAGGTCAGGGAGGACATTTGAGCAGATTCCTGGAGGTGTTTAAGAAGCAGGGGGAGAGAGAGCCTGGCTGAAAGAGCAGCCATCCCAAAGGCCCTAAGGGCAAAGTGGGATGTATGTGGAGGGTCTTAGTTATCCGTGTGAGTTCTTAGTCCTGCCTTGAGTATGTATGTTGCTTTCATTTGTAAACCTTGATTTCACCTTTATAGCAAATTAACCTGCATCATCAGTCTGCATAATTTAGTCAACTCTGTTTCAGGTGTTGTGGGCACAATGGCAGGCTAATTACTTGGGTTGGTAAAGAATTACCAGCGTCTGAGAAGGGTTTAGGAAAGTTCAATAGGGACACTGCTATAGGCAACATCAGGCCACACAGGCAAGAGGTGCCTACACGAGAGCCAATGTTGAGTGTGTGGGGTCTGTTATTGGGGGGGTGCTGTGCACACAAGGAGGAGGGGGCTGCATGATCAATTCATGCACAGGTACCTTGTTGGTTGTGAGATCTGTCAGGGGCTTCTCTGAACAAAAGGCTTTACCACTTTAATAAGGGAAGGATGTGAGTTCTCTCTTCCTGGGGCAATGAGGTTTCATAGGGTAAACACACAGCAAGAGAAGATGTTTTATAGCTTGTGGAAATGCAGGTGTGCAAAGGGTCCTGCAGTGGGGAGTGGGAGGTAAGGGGCCACTGGGCTCTAGGCACACAGAGAGCCCATGGGTGAGGGTGTATGACTCTGAAGAGTGCCTGCTGGCTTCACACCAGGGACTTTATGTGGAAAGAGGAGAATCTAGGTTATCGGCACGTGTCTACTCAGTGACCTCCCTAAGCCTAACTCTGTCAGGCACCAGGTGGCTATGAAATGAACATGAAGGTCCCCACCCTGAGGACCCCAATGAATGAACATCTTGATATCCTCAAGCCCCTTCCCCTGCACCACCGCCCCACCACATCTGGGTCTCAGGCTTTGACCCTGACATCAGTGGCATCTTCGTTCCCTACATCCAGCACCTCTGGACATCTCTGTGATGAGCTGTTCCATGTCAGCAAGCCCCAAACTGAGCTCTGCCTTTACCCCATGTTTGCTTCCTTCCTGTGAAGCCCCTCGTGAAGGAGCCACCACTAGCAGGATCCTACAGCTCTGAGGCTCTGCCTTCCCCACCCCTCCGATGTCTCCCAGCCCATGATCCCCTATGGAGGTCCCTATTATCCTCTCCCTCCCACTTCATTCTTGGGATGCACACCAAATCCCTCTTCACAATCTCCCACAAGACAGGTCCAGGTCCACTTGGGGACACTGAGGTGACACAGGCGGATGTTGCTGGGAATGAAGAGCAGGATACTTTAGCAGAGGAGAGGAAAGGGCTCTAAATCCACCAGAACACACGCTAAAGTGGTGGCAAGACACCCATAAAGGGTGAGGCAGGCATCACACTGCAGCCCCGCCCTCTGCTCCCCCAGGGTGCCCTGTGTTTCCTGCTTTGGCCTAGGGGACTCCCCCCTCACTCTCTGTTAGAGGGGTGCCCATCCATTCATTCACACCCTCATTAACCATGTACATGGGTCTTGCTCAATGCTAGGCCTCAGCTAGATGACAGCTCATCCTTGGGGACACAGCTCAGATCTTACCTCCTCCATGAAGCATTTCTGGATTCCCACCCCCCCTGAAGCTCCTCTGGCCTCAATTGAGACCACTAGGGCTGTGACCACACTCTGATTACATCCCAAGTCTGTGATCTCTGTGAAAGCCCTGGGCCCAATGTAGAAAGAGACTCAGAAAAATGGGGCCAAAACGGGCTAAGAAAAATGTTACTAGTTCTCTATTACAGAGAAGGGCACTGAGCAGAGAGAGGGCAGTGTCCAACCAAAGCCACAGAGGAGGGTCTCAGTGAGCCCTCCCATGGCCCTGTTACTAGTTCTCTGTTACAGATGAGGACACTGAGCCACAGAGAGGGAGCAGAGCCCTGCTATAGCCTTGGCCCCACGACCTGTGTCCTTTATGACTAGCTCCATGCTGCCAGCAGGGGTGTGGGCCTGGAATGGACGTTGAAAGCAGCCTGACCCCCAGGCCCCCTTCATACACAAAGTCAGTCTCAGGAACACCCCTCAAGACCTACCCTATACCCCTGGGATTCGGACCTGATTGCTGTTCCTGGAAGCTGTCTGGGCTTCCCTGTGAATTGCCCCAGGAGGTGCTTGGGACAGCCACAGGGCCCCTGAGGCTTCCTGTCCCCAGCTGAGCAGCTCTGGTCCCCTTGACTGTCCCTGGCCCAGGCCTGATTACACAACGTTTTGGCCGGGTAGCCAGCTGTGGAGATGAGGAAATGGGGGCAACATGCAGATACACGCAGAGGTTCAGGTATTCACTCAACAATCACTGATTCAGGCTTTGCAGTGTGGCTGGCCTGGGCCCAGGCCTGGGTGTCCAGTAGTGAATACAGTCAACCCCTTGAGCCTTCTGGGAAAGCAGTCCTCAGAGAAACGGGCCCTCAGTGCAACCACCCTGCTCCCCATGAACAATCACACTGAGATGAGGCTGCGGCCATGGGTCCCAGTGGAGGATGAAGGGAGGAGGAAAACCCAGAATGGGCACTTACCATGAGCCTGGACACTGGAACCAGATGACCTGGGCTCTGTAATCTGGGGTGGTCACCTCAGCTGTTCTCTCTGCGCCTCAGTTACTTCTGCAGAAATGGGTGATAATGCCTGTCCCTGCCCCACAGATTTTCATGAGGAGTCAGTAAGCTTCTCTAAGGTGTGTAGGACAGTGCCTGGCTATGGGTCAGGATCCTGCTCACCTCACAAGAGTCTGTCCCACTTTAAAGATGATAAAGTCAAATCTAAGGGGGTTATGAGACCAGCCTGGGCTAGCCCCCTTCTCATGGTCTGCTGTCCATGTCTCCTGCTTTTACATCATACCTCTGCCCCCATATCCACCCAGCAAAGTAGGTGCTGAGAATCTGAGCAAATCAGAGTATGAATGGAGGCACACCCTCTCCCCATCTTGGGCACCTGGTGTGGTGGGCAGGTTGGGGATATCGGGCTCCTCCAGACTGTCCAGGAGGCCCAGCATGTCGGTCACCTCATTTCCACTCAACACGGAGTAGGTGTGTGGCCAAGGGCCAGAGGGCGCTGGAGTAACCCAGGGTGGGTGGATGCTAGGTAGGTGTGGGAGGCACAGAGTGGCCCCTGGAAGACAGTGCCCAGGCAGCCAAGGTGCAATGAATGAGGGTCCCCAAAAGGGGCAGAGTACAGAGTCCAGCCTGGACACCACCCCCTGCTGGACCCTGATCTGGGGTGAGAATTGGGACAAGCCAGTGCCCCTCTGGGACTCTACATCCAGCAAAGAGGTGAGGAAAAGTTAAGGAGACCGTGCTCCCTGTGTGAGGGCGCTGCTTCCAGGATCCTGGAGGTTCCATAGACCCTTGTGAAGTGGCTGCTGTTTGCAGCCCCATGTGGGCAGAAGAACTGAGGCAGGGAGGACAGAGTGACTCAGGACAGAGCTAGGATTCATCCAGGAGTGTGTGCTGAGCCTCTTGCTAAGAGCAGCCTCTGGGCATCATGGACTCAGGAAGTGTCTTGTCGTCCCTCTTAAGGCTCCTGGCATGTTAGGCAGGAAAGGTCCCAGTGCCCATACCTGGGCCTCTCTGGGTGATTCTGACATGTGGGATCATGATGGTCCTGAGAAAGGAGAGAGAATGTGGGCTGGGCGTCAGGTCTGCATCAGACCCTAATGATGCCCCTAATGTTGTGTGACTTGGAAACTCCCTGACCTCTCTGTGCCTGGCTTTCCAGCCCTGACTCAGAGGACTGCTGTGATTGGCACACAGTAGGACCTCAATCAGAGGAAAAAGCCAGCCCTTCCCCAGGAACCTCTCCTCTTACATTCCCAAAGCTAAGCCCATGTTCCACACATCACCAGAGCTGAAACTTGACAAACAGGGCAAGTGAAATCCAGCAACTCCTCCCTCCTGCCTGAGGCCCTTCCCTCCTCAGTGACAGTGGCTCTGAGCAGGTCTCTGCATCCCAGAAGTCTGAACTGAGCCTTGTGACCTGGAGGAGTCCCTGTTCCACACAACTTTGTTTCCAGGTCCTTCCAACAAGACACAAGATCACCTGGTCAGTGTCTTAGCTACAAGGTCCTCCCTTTGCAAATTGCCCCATCACACCCGGGCTAGATGATGTGAGTTCCAGAGCACATGACCATCCAAATGATGACTTCAGGGAAACATCCCTGCCCACACTGCACTCTTCAGAGCCCACCTTCTAAACTAAGGGGTAGTGACCCACGGTTGTGCACACTTTTATCAGAACACAGCCCTCACCCACCCACCATTGGAAACACGTGAGAAGCAGAGATTCCCAAGTGCCTGGACCCCTGTCATCCAGAAAGCAGAGGGTAGGATAACAGACAGAAGGGGAGAAAGTACTTTCAGACTATATATCTGATAAGGGGTTAACACCCAAAACATATAAAAAACTCTTACAATTCAACAGCAAAAAACAAGCAATCTGATTTAAAAAGTGGGCAGAGGAACTGAATAGACATTTTTCCAAAGAAGGCACACAGATGTCTATCAGGTACATGAAAAGGTGCTCAACATCACTCACCATCAGGGAAATGCAAATCAAAACCCCAGTGAGATACCCCCTCTCACCTGTCAGGGTGGGTGTCATCAAAATACAAGAGATAACAAGTGATGGTGGTGGTGTGAAGTAAAGGGAAACTTGTGCAATGTTGGTGGGAATGTAAATTGGTGCTATCACTCGGGAAAAGAGTAAGAAGGCTCCCCCAAAATTTAAAATTAGAACTTCCATATGACCCAGCAAGTCCACTGCAGGAAATATATCCAAAGGAAATGAAATCACTATGTCAATGAGACAACTGCACCCTCATGTTCACTGTATCATTATTTACAATAACCAAGATATGTAAACAACCTAAGTGTCCATCAGCAGATGAATGGGTACAGAAAACGTGATGCATATATATGTATATAAAATGGAATCTTATTCAGACATTAAAAAAGTGAAATACTGCCATTTGTGACAACTTGGGTGGACCTTCAGGGTATTATGCTAAGTGAAATAAATAAGACAGAAAGACAAATACCTATGATCTCATTTATATGTGGAATCTACAAAATAAACCGAAACACATAGAAACAGAGATCAGGTTGGTGGTTGCCAGAGGTGAGTCAGGGGGTGATTGAAATTCGGGAAGATAATCAAAATGTACAAACTTCCAGTTAGAAGATAAACAAGTCCTGGGGACATAATGTACTGCAAGGTGACTGTAGTTAACAGCACTGCGTTGTGCATTTGTTAGTTAAGAGAGTACCTCTTAAAATTTCTCATCACAAGGAAAATAGTGTGTCACTATGGGTGATGACAGACGTCAAGTAAAGTTAATGAACTGATCATTTCACAATATGCACATGTAACAAGTCATTATGCTGCACACCTAAAGCCAACAAAGTTATGTGAAAATTGTATCTCAGGAATACTTATGTCAGGAAGCGGGGGTGCGAGCCTGGACTACCTACTGCAGGAGCTGCCTTTGCCCTCCAACAGCAGAGGGTGGTAGTTGTGACAGAGACTGTAGGTCCCTCAAAGCCTAGAATGTTTACTGTCTGGACCTTCACAGGGAACGAGTGCAGACCCTGCCCTGGAAGACAGTGGTCATGGCAGCAACAAAGGCCTGCCTGTATGCAGGCTCAGCCCAGACAGCTCCTGTGCTCTGCTGTCACCGCATTTACTTCCCTCCACACCCTCAGAGGGAGAGGCTTCAAAGTTCTCATTTTACACGTGAGAAAACTGAGGCTGATTTGCTCTGAATTATTGACAAAGTGGTGGGGGAAGCTTTGAATTCCAGTGTTCTGATTTCAAAGCCACATCTCAGTCCTGATTTTTAGAAGTTGGAGGTCCAGGCACTGGGGATCCTCCACCTTCCTCACTTGTAGTCGTACTCCAGGGCTGCCACTCCCAAGGCGTCTGGGTGAACACATTTAATCCGCTTACTCTGCACCAGCTGAGCCCTTGGCTGCCAGTCTGTGGTCACTGCCTGAAACCAGCTGAGGTTTTACAAGTGAACCATCACCCCCTGCCAGCCCACCTGCCCTGCCATGTGGAGAAGACCCCTCCTAGCCTGGACATTCTAAACCCTTAGCTCGCATATTTGCACAACTGCATCAAAAGGACCCTACTCCCTGTGTGGAGATATCGACAAGGGGAAGGGAGAGGAGTTTGGGGTGGCCGCTTACTGTGAAGGTGACACATGACAGGGACATGTTCATGTCCATAATGGCACTCAATTTGAAGCTTAGAACATGGTCACAGCGAGGGGTAAAAGCTGAGAGGCTACAAGGCTGCCTAGAAAGAGGCTTGACTATTGAATTGTAAATGTGTAATTTAATTTAAAAATTATCCCCCTGGGTGATAAGAATTTGCCCCTAAGGCCAGAATTGGCCACCTGACCCCTGGGAACCCCTCAATTCCAGGATGTAATCATCTGAGCATGGAGGGGGCTTAAATTGGAGTGCTGTCCTCTCAGTCATGGTGCACCTGCCCACGTGTGCACCCATGATCTGCAGTGCTCACACATCAAGGAGGTCCAGGTCATAAGGAAGGGATGACAGACTGTGAGGTCACACGTGTGCCCCTGCAGGGGTGAATGTTGTATAGAGAAGAGCCCCCCACTCTCACCTCCAGGAGGGGTGATGGAGGGAACAGGACTCCTGAGCCCCGAGGCTTAGCAAGCATCCTGGCTGAGGGTGGGGAGGCTGTCCACTCCGAAGTCATAGGTCAGATGGTAGATTGGGGTCCCACCCCCACATCTCACCAGTGAGAACGTCTAGTCTGTTTTCTCTGTAAACTGGAACCCAGTCACCCTCACCCTCAGAACTGGGGGCAGCCTGTGTAAATTACTACACAAAGCCCTGGGCTGTTTCAGGTGCCCGGGGGTGTCCAGCCCCCCCTAGGCCTGGCAGGTGGGAGAGGAGAGTTGTGGGTTAGCAGGTGTGACAGCAGAGCTGAGACTTGGCTGAGTGCATGCACTCTAATATCCAGGAACTGGGAGCTACCAGTAGCAAATCTGTTCACTGAGGCCATGTGTACTCTCCCTTGTCATTTACAATCCCCTGTTTGAACAGAGGCCTCTGGAGTCTATTTGCCACATTGTTGCCTGTCACCTCACTGTTGCAGTTCCAGGGTCTCCATTTAGCCAGCTTGAAGGAATAGTCAAACTTTTTCTTAAAACCAGTGACAGAAAACCAAAGTGGCTTTAAGAAGCAAACAGGGCAGGAGAGAATGACTTACCTAACTGAGACGTCCACAGGGAGATAGCTTCAGGCAGGTCTGTACCTGGTGCTCAGTGACATCAACAAAAGTCATCCTTCCCCACCTCTGGGCTCTGCCACTGGTGTCATCTTCACATGGCTCTGCCTTTATAAAGCAAGATAGTCACCAACTGCCACAGGCTGACATCACCACCCCTCAACTCCCAACTGAAATAGAACTTCTCTGCTCCCAGGATTCCAGCAACTAGGCCTGACCTCCGTGGAGCCTGATTGGGCTGGTGCCCAGCCTTGAGCCAATCACAGTGGCCAGGGAGGATGGAAAATGCTGATCGGCCAGATCAAGGCCATGTGACCATCCTCTTCAGGAAACCTGTGAGCTGTTCACCTGTTTCCAGCTTGGGAGAGTGTGATGTCTCCCAGAGGATTCTGCTTCTAGCACAACCTGCTGGTGGCACAATGAGCTGGAATGAGCCTGTCTGCTTGGTGACAAGTGACAGGTCACTTAGTGGTTCCTTGCTCCGGGGAGGGAGGCATGTCCACACAGTATTGGGGCTTCAGAGCCAGAATGTAGTAGAAAAGCCTCCTGGTCTCCCAAAAGGTGGGAAAGTGAGCAGTGACACTGGAAAGGCACTCCTCTCTGTGGCCCTTGGCTTTCTCCTTGTTACAGTGGAGAGTGCAGTGCTGCCCCTGACAGCCCACTTCCCTGCTGGGAGGCCTTTGCAACAGGTGGAGAGTGCTTGGAAAAGCCCATTTATTCTGAGGAACTGTTATTGCTCCTGGTGGGATCATTATTTTCATGTCACTTGTGAGGTGGGCCCTGAGGGGTCCCTGATCTGGGGGCACAGACACCCACAGAAACTTGGCCCAGTATTGCTGTTCATTCAACAATGTCTTACCAAGCACCTACTGTGTGCCAGATTCCCAGGGTAGAGCAGTGATGTTGACAGCACAGGTCCCTGCCTCACCTCATCTCTGCATCCCAGGTGGGGTCACCAGAGTGGGAGTTCAGGAAGCAGAGGATGTGGCCGAAGCCTTGTGGGAACCCCTGGGTTTTTCTCTGTGCTGAGGACCCAAGCAGCACACCGGTTGTGGGACTCAGTACCCGCAGGACCCAGCATTGATGGGTAAAGGAGAGGGGCATTTCTACAAGCCCATCCTCACTAACCCCAGGCTCTGGAGGGCAGCTCCAGTCTGCTCAAACCCAGGGGGCATCTTCCTCCATCCTGATCACCCTCTGGTATTACTCCCCGCTCAGATGCAATTTTCCCTGTGATAGCTACACTCAGAATATGTGTTTGTTTCTCTCCCATGTGGTTAAGTGGACTTCACATGCATGATAGCGATGGAGTGGCTAAGCCTCTGGGCAGATTGCTGGGTGACCCGTGGAACTTGCTGCACATGGTGAGCTCCCTTCTGTCAACCAATGGGCCAGGCCCCACCACTGTTCTGTCTGTTCTACCTCACTTAATCTGCACAGACACTCTGTGCGGGACATCCTGTTATCCCCCATCTCTGCTAACCGTGGGTGGACAAAGCTTGGGTTTGAGAAAGTTGCCCAGGTCACATGGTTGACAAGTGCGGAGCTGGGGATTTGCACCCTGGTCCCAGGAGTCTGGATCATGGAAAGGGCTGGGTGGGGCATCTTATTGCAAAGGGAAGTCCTGCCCAAGCCCCTCCCATGAGAGCCCACCCAACAGCACATCTAGGAGAGTCAGCATTTCCTGGACCAGATGGACAGAACCTCAAAACTTCTTTGCAGATAGTTTCCATGTTCTTTTGCAAGCACAGAAAGGCCGCAGACCAGGGAAGGATAAGGCCAAGAGTGTTTTCACTGGGGAGAGTGAAGGACAAGTGTGAAGACACACAGCACTCCCAGCAGCCCTCTCGGCAGAGCCTGCCACTGGGTGAGCAGCTACCGTGACTACCTACCATAACCCTGTGAGGTTCATGCCTGTACAACTCTGCCTGTGAGAAGAGCAAAGTGAAGCTCAGAGAGGTGTGGGGACATTCCAAAAAGAAACAGATAAGGTGGGATCATCACCACCATGCTGTGCAGGTGTCACACTGTCACACTGCTCATGCATGGCCTGCTGGGAGTAGTGAAGGCCTGATAGGAGCACAGGAACACTGTGGTGAAGGTGACGTTTCTACCTGGGACAGCTGGTACCGGGGACTCTAGCTGGTTCTTCATTGTGCCTGCTTTGAGTGTCAGCGTGTTGCAGCCTCATGTAGGGGAAGGGCTGTCTCCTTTCCACACCGGTGCAAAAGGAAGAGCATGTACACACTGGCATCACCATAGACCACCGGCAGGATCAGGATCTGGAGCTCAGAGCAGAAACTGCCAACACCTCAGGAACTGGTGCAAGAGGAGGACCTGAGTGCCCCCTGAAATATTTCTAGTTTTAAAAACATACTTCATTAGGGGGAAGTGATAAACAGTTGATCCCTTCAAAATATTCTGTTATCCAAGGAACAATAGCACCTCAGCATTGTAAGAGGTTTAACTCAGTCATCAATAACCATCACTATAGGTATGAGAAAACAGAGTGTTAGGAGTTACAAAAGGGTCTCAAGATCATGCAGGTCAGAACTGAGAACCATCCAAAGCATGTGCTGCATGATAGCCTCTCTAAGCTACCTGAGGCTTGGTCTGCTCCTGACACAGGGCAGATGGTTCTGAGAAAACCACACTCCTCAGGGGACCCCAGGGAGTTGACAGAGTTGAGTTTGGGTTCCTGGTCATCTTCTAAGTCTGGAATTTTGAGATTCTTCTGCACCTGTCCTTCCTCCAGAACAGAATCTGATTCAGGCGGGATTCCAAGGACTGAGGCATGTGCCAGGCAAGAGAGCAGGCATGGCTGGATGAGAGCATCACCAGTGCCATTAAAAAAGAGGCCAGGGCACTGAGATTTCCATTGATTTAGCATCATGGCTGGGAGGGGTCATGTGTTCTACAGTGAGTTCCGAGTATCCTGCACCGCCCTCGAGGACCTGCAGGGGGCGAACGAAGCCAGCGTGTCTTAGGTGGCGGTGCGCATGCGCAGTCCGCATCAGCAGCCAGCGTCTTCCCTGGGGGCGGAGCTTGCTTTCCTCAGGCCTGAGAGGGCGGCGCCAAGGAGGCTCCGGGACAGCGCTGCCTGCGTGTCTGCGGGAGGATGCTCCCCACTCTCTGTCTGAAGTTACGCCGGTTTCCCACGGCCTGAGCCTGCTTCCTGCCGGGGTGTGTGTGGACCTGACCGAGCTGGGGCCCCGGCCAGCAGGGCAGGAGGGGACGTGTGCGCTGGCGGGCCCGCTTCGACTATTCTCCTCGCCCGCCGGGAGCGGGTGAGTGTCCGTGTCCATCGGGGCCGCTGGGGTGTCCGCGCCCCTGGTCCTCACCGCCCGGGTCCCCCCTTCCCCCGTGTGATCGTAGGTGTGTACACCGCGGGTCAGGAGCGGGGATGCGGGTGTGAGTGTCCGTGTCCATCCGGGCCGCGGGGGTGTCCGCTCCCCTGGTCCTCACCGCCCGGGTCCCCCCTTTCTCCGTGTGAACGGAGGTGTGTACACCAAGGGTCAGGAGCGGGGACGCGGGTGTAATGGGAAAGGGGCTGAGAAAGTACTGAGAGTTAAAGAGAAGTGTGTAAAATTACATTATATTAATTTTTATATTTTAAGTGTGTCAAAGTCAGAGTTTATCATGCTTTTACTTTCTTGTCTTTAAAGGAATGCAATCATTTAGTTTATACTTAAAATATGCTTCTCAGCTTATCTCATTTTCAAGTCAAAATACTGCCACGGTTGACATTTTCTCATAATACAGTGACAATCTTAAACATGTGTGAATATAAACTCATTGAAAAAATCTTGCAGTATTCCATGGTGAGTTGTCTTCTTAAAAATAATATCCAGGCCATTGCTAAATTATTACAAAAATATAAATTTTTTGAAGCACTTTTAGAAGTTCCACACACAGTGGTATTTTTAAAACACCAACCACTGCATAGTGCTTAAGATCATTTAAGATGAAATATATTCAGACCTAAAACTTTAGAATACTCAAAAGGCAGGGTAATGGCTGCTTTTTCATTGCAAATACATTTTTTTCTTCATAAGTGCAAAATACGAAGGTATTCAGCTAAATTTTGTATATCTTAATTCAAAAGGTGAAATTAGAATATAATCTCCTTATTTTTTATTTTAAGGCTATTTCCCATAAAAATTGGTATTTTTATCTGTAGGACCTTAATTGTCTATTCATTTGTTTTTTTCTTTTCGTTTATTTTCTTTAACAGAGAGTGCATTCTTGTGTCTTGTTAGAGTTTTTAATTCTCCTAACTTATTCCAAGACTTTCTGACACTGATAGTAAATAATGGGAAAGGCCTTATAGTAACTGCATCTTTTCATGTAGTCAGGATTTTTTTTTTTTTTTGGATAACTTTTTTTTACAATTTCCACTTGGTTCACAATATTATCCCATTATGACAACTCAATAAAAAATTGTAATCTGTTTACACCAAGACACTTATGTCAGCACAGTGCTTTTGCTGATATGATTTTACATTAGATTATAATATAATATTTGATTTGATTTACATATAGACTAATACCTATTTTATATATTTACACACATATATGAATATCTGCTAAATGTCATTAATTTGCATGGGGTGGTAGCTGATAACATGTGATCTTTCTGACCATTGGCTATTCTTATGTGTGTCTAACGTACTTCTTAGAACAGATACTAGAACATCACACCTCTCATTATACAGTATTTTAAAGGTTATATTTTATTTTATTTATTTTTAAACATTTTTTATTGAGTAAGAGTCATTTTACAATGTTATGACAAATTCCAGTGTAGAGCACAATTTTTCAGTTATACATGAACGTACATATATTCATTGTCACTTTTTTTTTTTGCTGTGAGTTACCACAAGATCTTGCATATATTTAAGATTCCACACATGAGTGATCTCACATGGTATTTCTCTTTCTCTTTCTGTACTGCTCCACCATGAATAACATTCTTCAGGAGCATCCATATCTCTGCAAATGGCGTTATGTAGTCAGTTTTTGTGGCTGAATAGTATCCCATCATATAAATATCCCACATCTTTATCCAGTCATCTGTTGATGGACATTTTAGGCTGTTTCCATGCCTTAGCTGTTGTAAATAGTGTAGAAAAATCAGCTGAAAAACTTATGGGGGTTCCCTTGTAACTCACTCTTTGTTTTTCTCTTGCTACCTTTAGGATCATTTCTTTATCCTTGAATCTGGCTATCTTGATTAGGATATGCCTTGGTGTGGGTCTGTTTCGGTTCTTCCTGCTTGGGACCCTCTGAGCCTCCTGTGCTTGGATATGATTCCTTCTTTAGGTTTGGGAAGTTTTCAGTCATGAGTCCTTCCCATACCTTTTCAACCCGCTTTGTTCTTTTTCCCCTTCTGGAACTCCTATTATGCATACATTGGCACAGTTTATATTACCCCATAGGTCCCGTATATTGTTTTGTTTTTCATTTGTTTTTCTCTCAGCTGTTCTGATTGGGTGCTTTCTGTTGTCCTGTCTTCTAGGTCACTTATTTATTCTTCTGTATTTTCTTGTCTGCTTTGCACAGCCTTTAGGTCAGCTCTCATCTCAGCCAATGAGTTTACTAATCCTACCTAGTTCTTCTTTATAGTTTCTATTTCATTTTTGATACATTTTATATACCTAAACACTATTTCTTTTAGTTCCTTCAGTACTTTGATCACTCTTTTTTGAAATCTTGATTTAATAGACCATCAATGTCTATTTCTTTGTTCATGCTTTCAGGGGATTTCTCTTGATCTTTTCAATGGGAGTGGTTTCTCTGCTTCTTCACATTGCTCATATCTCTCTGGCACCGTGGCTTAAGGAGTAGCAGTTACCTACTTATCCTGGAGATGGTGTGCCCTTAATGATTTTATCGAGAGGTCTTTGTGTCTTTGCCCTGCTTCATGAACTCAGCTTGCTGTTTCATAGGCCTTCTGTTGGCACCCTCATCTGTGCTGCTCTCAGTGGCTGTTGGCCAGCAGATTGTGCCCCCTCCTGACACTAGGTCAGGAGCTGAACTCTTATCCAGTGGGTGGGCAGGTCACTCCCCCTCCTGATGCCACAGTCAGATGCTGTGCTTAGGGGGAAGCAGGTGGGCAGATCACACCCTGTCCCAGCACTGTGGTCAGGTGCTGTGTTCCTGCCAGGAAGGTGGGTGGCTGCCCACCTGCCCTCTCCTGGTGCTGGTCGCTCCGCTGCTCTGTGCAGCTGCCTGCTCTGCCTCGGGTAGGCGGTCTGTAGGTGGGCTCAGGGAAGACCACGGAACAGCCCCGCCTACGCTCTGTGCCAAATCTGAGCTCCTTGTTTCCCTTGGCGGCACAAGTTCTCTGAGGTGTCAGGGTAGAAAAATCCTCTCTGCCTCAGGCTATAAACAAGTCTCAGTCCTGCCTAAAAGGTTGTGGGGCCCCCACGTGCAGATTCAGGTCTCAGCCCTGCCCCCGCCCGGGCAATATGCACAGGAGGAGATGGTAGCTGTGGCTGAGCCCTGCCTCTCTTCTTGCGAGATGTGCCAGTAATGGCACAGGTCTGAGGAGACAAAGGCTTCAGCACCCCTCCCACTAGGGCACATGCCTGCTTATAGTTTTGTTTACCTTCTGAGTTAAAATTTACCTGACAATGAAATGTATAAATTAGGCTTTTGAGGTTCATCCTTGTATCAGTAGTTGATTCTTTTTTATTGTTGAATTGTATTCCATTGTTTGAATATACTATCATTTGTTTTATCCATTCTCCTACTGATAAATACTTAGGCTTTGGATATCTTTTTTTGCAAGCAAACATTTTTTTTAAAAAATGCAAATATAATATACATGCTTACATGTGAACATATCTTAAGTATACAGCTCAGTGATTTTTCACAAAGTAAACACATCTATGTAACCTTCATCCAGTCAAGAAACAGAACATTGCTGTTCCACTTTGGGTTTCTTCCCAGATACTATGGCACCCCTTTGATGGATTCACCATCCTAAATTCAGCCACCATGGATTGGTTTTTTTGCTTTTGAAATTTTTAGTCCTGTACATTCCACTCAACATTATGTAAGATTCATCCACTAGTGTTTTCTGTAAACTAGTATATTTATTTTTATTGCTTTAAAGTATACAACTTGTATGCATGTGCCACCACTTATGGTTATGTATTTATTGTTGACAGGTGTTTGGGTCATTTTCTATTTGGGGCTATAACAAATAGTGATTATGAGAATTTTCTGGATGTCCTTTTGTGCTCTGATGTAGAAGCTTCTGAAGGGTACACAGGGAGTGTGTGTTTGTATGTATGTATATGTGTGTGTGTGTACATATATACACACACACACATATACATATATAACTTTCATTCAAAAAGCCTACTTTCAAATTATTTGTAAGAATTTATATTCCCACTGGCCATGTGTAAGAGTCCCCATTGCATGTTACCCTCACCAATGCTTCATATCACTTAACAACTAACTATTCTAGTGGATGTCTAATGGTGTTCCAAGTGTGGTTTTAGTACGTATTTTTATTATTACTAACGAGCTCAGCCACTTTTCATAGCTTATTTGGATTTTTCTTTTTTTTTATGAAGCACCTGTTCAATTTTTTTGCACATTTTAATATTGAGGTTTTGCCTTTTTCTCCACTGGTTTTTGTTCTCTATATGCCCTAGATACAAGTCTTTTGGTGGATATAGATATAGCAAATATATTTTCGCACCATGTGGCTTTTCACTTTCTTAATGGTATCTCTTGATAAAAATAATTCTTAATTTTACTGAAGTCCAACTTAAAACTCTTCTTTTATGTTTAGTGCTGTGTCCTGTTTAAGAACTCTTTGCCGCTTCAAAGTCATTAAAATATCTCCTACACTATTTTCTAGATGCTTTATTTTGGTGGGGGATTAGGTTATTTATTTTAATGGAGGTACTGGGAGTTGAACCCAAGACCTTATGCATGCTAAGCACACATTCCACCTGAGCTTTACCCTCCCCCAGATGCTTTGCTTTTTGTTTCAAATTTATTAGATTTATAATCTATCTAAAATTACTGTTCATGTATGGTACAGGGTTTAATTCAATACTGTTCCATTGGTCTATATGTCTAACTTTAGGTAGTTATCACATAGACTTAATATTGTTTTATAATAAGTTCTTTAACATTGTTCTTTAATATCAGCTTGGCTATTGTTGGCTCTTCAAGCTTCTCTATGTATTTAGAATCAGCTTGTCAAGTTCTACAAAGAAACAGTAACAACAATTAAGTTTTGGGGATTTTGATGTGCACATATAAATCTTTGAATCAGTTGAAGGGGAACTGACATCTTTAAAATGTTGAACCCTCCAATCCATAAATTTGGATTACCTCCCCTATACTTATTTTTATCACTGCTGTTACAAATTATCACAAATTTTGCAGCTTAAAGCAACACAAACTTATTATTTTATGATTCTGTAGGTCAAGTCAGGAACAGGTATCACTTGGCTAAAAATCAAGATGTCAGCAGGGCTGTATGCCCTTCTGTAAGTCAAAGGAAGAATATATTTCCTTGTCTTTTCCGGCTTCTAGTGTTCACCCACATTTCTTTACCCATGACCCTTCCTCTATCTTCAAAGCTAACAGCTTTACAGCTTTCTAATCCTTCTTCCAAAGTCATATCTTTCTGACCACATCTGGGAAAGATTTTCAATTTTTAAGGACTCCTGTTGTTAGACTAGGCCCATGTAGATAATCCAGGCTAATCTCCCTGTCTCAGAGTCCTTAACCTGATACATCTGCAAAATACCCTTTGCCATGTAAAATAACATATTCACAGATTTCAGGATTAGAACATGGATATAGGTAGGGGTCAGTGTGGTGCACTATTCTGTTTATCAAACTGTTTAACATTTGATACTTTCTGACAAACGTATAAGATAGAAGATCCTGGTCATGTTTAGAATGCTTCCTCTGCAAAATATTGGGCACTGAGTTTATTTGAAAGGACTGAAAATAATATTACCACAGGAATGGTTTCCTAATTCTACTGACATTTACTTACTTTATACTTAAATACCCAAAATGGTCAGCCAGGAGTGGGATCTTGGCAAATAAAATAAAAGTATAATTCAAGCTTTTATCACTGAATTTATTAGCTAATTCTATTTTAGAAACAGACAGAAAATAAAACAATTTAGAGTAAGCCTGCTTGCTTATATATTAAGTGAAAATAAAGTTTTAAAAGCATGTCTGAATATGGGATAAAGTGAGCATCATAAAATGTAATGTTAATATTTAGTACCTGGAAATCTCAAACTCCCAATTTATAAACAAGTTCATACTGTATAGCACAGGGAACTATATCCAATAAAGTTTTGTAGTAACTTATGGTGAAAAAGAGTATGAAAATGAATATATGTATGTTCATGTATGACTGAAGCATTGTGCTGCACACCAGAAATTGACACAAAATTGAAAACTGACTACATATATATATATGTAGTATATATATACATATATATATATATATGTATATATATATTTGAAAGGACTGAAAGGACTATATATACCAAGAAAAAAATTAGATTGCTAACCAATAAAAAATCTGTCAGTAATATAATGCTAGAAACCCTGAGACACAAAAGAAAATTTCAGGCATACATCTGTTTATAGAGTCATAGAAAAAATAGTGCCTATGCAAGTCCCTGATAAGCATGAGAAAATAGGAAAGGCAATATAAAAGTTCAAAATGCTTTGCTATGTAAGAGCTGCAACATGACTCAGACACAAACTTCAGTGGTCAAAATATCTATATAATTAATGATAACTTAAAGTAATTGAGGGCATCATTTTAAATGAGATAAAAATAGCTGCTCAATCTTCATATTACTAACCAAGTCATTTCTGTTTATAGTAGGTTTATATTATTTTTATATGTATTTATATTTTATAAAGACATATCAACTTAGATCCTGGCAGATAACTGACAGTGGAGCAACTGATTGATTTAAATGGGCATCACAGGCTTATCAGATTTCATATGCTTTAAATATACATTAGATATTAGCTGTCAGGAAGAGTTCAATTTTCATTTATTCTAACATAGCTGTGCCACAGGCAGGTTACTCTGTATTCACAATGGAGGATCATGATAGATATGAAGATATCAAGCCTTATTGATCTTCATAGGGGTGCTTTTATAAGAAAAGGAGAATAAAATAAAAAAAATCTAAAATACTACTTTTTTTTATAGTGTTCTAACAGTTATATCTTTTATTTTTTAACTGAGTTATAGTCCATTTACAATGTTGTGTCAATTTCTGGTGTACAGCACAATTTTTCAGTCCTTTATGAATATACGTATATTTGTTTTCATATTTTTTCACCATGAGCTACTACAAATTCTTGAATATATTTCCCTGTGCTATACAGTATAAGCTTGTTTATCTATTCTATATATACCTGTCAGTATTTACAAATCTTGAACTTCCAGTCTGTCCCTACTCACACCCCTCCCCCCTGTAAAATACTATTAAATCAACATATATTTTTGAAGAATTATGAAAAATGGGAAACTATAAGTTGTTTCTTTAAATTGGAGCAAAAAGAACTACTTTAACTGGAAAAATACTTAAAATCTGGCAAGTTTTATGATTTCATGTTCACCCCTGACAGCTTTTCTTTCCTCCTTTCTCCTTCAATCTTTATTGGACCTTCTAAAGAATTAAATTACAAAAAAGAAAAAAAGAAAGAAAGAAAGAAAATTAAGAAACAGCTCTGCATCTAAAATAACCTCCTAACTGGAAAGATGGTATACTTTGTGAAAAATTTACAGCTGCCAACTTATGATCTATGTCTCTGTCCACACTGCCTTACTTGTTAGGGAGGGTCTTAAAAAAAAAGTAAAGAAAAATAGCAAATTATAATGGCTTTTACATTTTAAATGCTTTTCTATGTGTCTACAATCTGCTCTATCATGAGTTATTAAGATAAACATTATCAGCTATACTCTACTTTCCTATCATGCACATTGTGACTCTAAGAAGCACGCACGCTCTAACTTACCATCTGCTGGTGGTGTACAGGTTAATGCAGTTCTTTTGACAATATATGGTTTTGTAGTCTAGTTGTCTAACTACTACATAATGGAAAAGATGTAGAACTACTGGTACCACTGCCCTCCGTCTCTGTCATTTACCTTAAACATACCTGGAAAAGTAGATTCAAAAACTCATTGGCAAGAACATTTTTCACACTCCAGATCTGATATTCTTCTAGAGTTAAGATGGCCATTCTGAAAGAGAAACAATATTTAAGAATATCTTAAATCTTCATTTTCTTATATTATTTGAATTAAATTTGTTTTATTAAACTTGCAATGGTCATTTGTCTGAAAGAAAACTAATGATTTAATGTAGATGCTGTGTATTCATCCGAAAGTAGGCCAGCAAGAATAAGTTCAAAAGTAACCAAACTCTGAAGTAGTCACTCATAACGTGGGCAATTTATCACCAAAAATCTTCCTCCAGTAAGACCTGGGAAATAACTCACAGTATCTTCTGGTTCAAGGTGAAGTTTACTAACAGAACCCACAAAAGGTTCTGGGTAGAGAAAAAGGACTATTTACTAACTTTGAAAGCATTTTTCCAAACTCTTTGGATTATGCCCTTTGACCCTAGCAATTTTCTAAGATCTTTAAAACATCTGGCAATATTATTAGACTTCTTAAGAGATTTAAAAGAACTAAATATATATAATAAATGAGTATCTATATTAACATTTCCTCAAAATAAAATGTAACATTACTTTCACAAGTTGAGTAAAGCAGTATTTTTTTTTTTTTTGGTGTCAAAGTGTACCAAAAATTACATTTATATACAGTAGACAATATTTCTTGGCAGGCAAAAATATAACCAAATGCTTCTTACTTCATGTTTTGAACAATCACCTTAACAATCCTAGATGAATAATAATGTTCTTAGCGTTTATTACTTAATTATATTTTTATTATCTAATGATTTATTATTTAAAGATATTTAATAATATTTACTATTAATGATATTCATGTATTCATTCAATATATATTACCATTTATTACAAGAAAAGATTTTAAAGCACTGTGATGGTAATTAATGGCTTTCATGATGCAACTTCCATTGAAGTATATTAACACCAATGTAATGGTACAAAATAATGGGTAATATTGTCACCGTCTAGTCACCAGTGAATATGGGTAATAGGTTTGGTTGAAAGGTCCAAAATCTATTCTAAATTTTTACCATTTCATTATTATGGTTACACGGAGATGGAGCAGCTAAATGATCTTTTTTTTTAATGTTCAAAAGTACAGCCATATGAAGAAACTCGGTCTTATATAAAAATAGACAGCAATGATAACCTCCATACTTATCAAACACCCAGAAGAAAGGCGATGGAAATTGTATCTCTACATAAGGTATTTCCTAATAGAAACTTTCCTGTGTTTCTGTTTTCATATATACCAAATATAAATGGCTACCTTAGTTTTGGGCAGAAAAGTAAATGAAGACGGTTATCTGAATTGCCAAACAAAGATCAAGCCCTGAAAAATTCATTTCTATTATTTATTTCTATTGAGTGTCAGTTAATAAGACTATGATGATTTCTTCTGGATTTGTGATTGAAAAAAATGTTACTTATTTTTCTAAGCCTGTGTAAGGCCACTATGGTCTACATCCTACCATTTGCAACTTGGTACATGTCAACATTTGAATAGAAAGGGTCAAATTAACTCATATGTGTCTCACATATATGGATTATCTTCAGTTTCACAGGGATACATAGACATTAAGGCAAACCTATTATAATATCTTTAATAAATGTTTTGAAACTAAAAAAATTCAAGGCTTTATTCTTTGTAAAGTACATGCTTGTTTCTGCTATTATACACTTATTCTGGCTGCTATTAAAGAACTTAGGACAGACCCTCACCAATATTATTGAAAAAAAAATTTAAAAACTATATACACCACCCAGATTGAGATGAAAAATAATTTCCATCATCCCAGATATCCTATGCTCCTTCTCAGTTAACTCACCCATCTCCAAAATCACTACTGTACCACTTATTAACATTAGTTCTGTCTCTGTTCTAGAACTTCATATAAATTAAATTGTACAATGTGTTCTTTTATTGTGGCTTCTTTTGCTCAATATAAGTTTTGTCTTACCATAATGTATTAAACTGGGAGAAGTAAAGATTATAAACTACAGATGGCAAGGGCTGTCTCTACTTAATTTTTACAAAATGCCTAGCTTATAAAATATAATGTTTTTATGTAAATAACACTTAATGGAGTTGTTTAAAGGTCGAATGGGCTTTCCTTAGGGACAACTTGGAGTTATTGTAACCACAGGTCCAAATAAGCATTTAGCAGGGATGATGCAGAAGAGATTCAAGTATGTATATGTAACGTATGTATACCAATTCAGAATATAATGTATTTTTAGAAAAGAATAAATTAGTCTCTGCTAGACTCACCTTTGTGGTGTCATGTGCATTCTATGTGTCTCTACAATGTTGGATAGATCCACAAGTAATTCCTTTAAAACCAGAAACCCAAATCAGTAGTTAGGAAAGAGAAGGTATCATTTTTATTAGACAGTAGCTGAAGTATAAAATATTTTTTCGGTCAAGTTTTGTTTTTTTTTAATTCCAGAAATAGATTGCTTGTTTACCTTAAAAATTTATGACAATTTTCCAGTGGTTTCATTTTTTTTTTACATAATACATTCAGTTTATTAAATTTTCTAAGGTAAATTCTCTTCCCAATTTTGCATCTTTGGCTATGAATATTTTGAGTAGCATAATATAGAACCTAGAAGTAGAAAGAAATCTTTTTCTCAACCTCTTTTAAAAAATTCTTCACTCTATGTTCCTGTTGGAAGTTTACATGCAAGAAGATGTATACAATCAGACTTTACCAGGGTATCATCGGTGCAGTTGTCCTTCCAGACCTCTGTGCAACCACGTGTCTCTCAGTTCAACCCTACAGAGAACTCCATCACCATCAACATCAAATACCTTGAAGCAAACTAAAGAAAAGAAACTCTTATGGAGGAAAGTTACTTTTATATTCTGAAGTATAATACATTTTATTACAACCTGCCCTAGTGAAATTACTTAGTTCCTCAAACAACTACATTCTGGATTAAGTTCTTATTTGGAGGAGATTGTGTCATTAAAGTCCTTTGAACTTGTAGGAATTCCTGTACACTTCACAAGTCTCTCTCCTTATATAATTAGCCAGCTTAGAGAACTCTATCCTTCATCTAAATCTAAAGTTAAATTTCTTGCAAACTGAAAAAGAAGGGCCAAGTTACTATACAATATCTCACAGATTTTGAGAAGGTAATTCAAGCTTTTAAATTAATTTCTAATATTTATAACTGATCACTTCAGAGTTGATTCTTACAATGCTGAAAATATTCCATCTACATTAAGAATCAACAAAAAGCTGGTACAGTCAGCTCCCCGTATCCATTGGTTCTGCATTCACAGGTATAAACAATAGATCAAAAGTATATATGTATATGTATATGTATATATATATATATATATATATATATAAATTTTCCCAGAAATTTCTCAAAAGCAAAACTTGAATTTGCTATGCACTGACAACTATTCACATATCATTTACATTGTATTTACAAATAATTACATTGTATTAGGTACTAAAAGTAATCTAGAGATGATTTAAAGTATACAAGAGGATGTGCATAGATTATATGCAAATACTATGCCATTTTACATAAGGACATGAGCATCCATGGACTTGGTATCTGAGGGGGTCTCAGAACCAATCCTCAGCAGATAATGAGAGATGACTGTATAAAGATTTTGCCTCTCCAATGTAATTAATGTGCACCCAATATTTTTGCCTAAGAACAATTTCAATTCTTCAATGAAGTTTATATACAACAAGCTAAAAATCCAAAATATCAGCACTTTGCTAATTAACATCAATATCAGCAAAATTGCTAGTTAGTCTAGTTGGTTAACTTCCACTAGTCCACTGGCAAAAAAATAAATTTAAAAAAAATTTAAGACAACAATTAACCTCAATTGAGAAACAAAGACTTCAGCCTCTTTAATACCAGAACTTTAATGTGAACAAATAATCTATCACAAAGCCAGGTTAGAGTAATGGTATACTATCAGGGAAGATAAAAGAAATCTAAATTTTTAAGATTAAATAATTATCTACTTCACACACCCATGTAATAATTATGCTATTAAGTTAACGAGTGCATCACAGTACAACATTACTAAAGAATATTGAACTATTAAGTATCATACCCAAAATATGCAGTATTTGTGAAGCTGTATTTTAGAAAGATGCAGAGATAATGACCCTAGTGAATATGTAAGAATTAGGTTCCAATTAAATGTAAACTGCTGCATTTTCCTAAACAAATATGGTTAAGATTTAGGAATGTAATATGCTTATAAATTATGCCATAATATTTTAGATAGGTTTAAAAGATAAATTTAGTATTTAATAAAATTGTTTTATCATAAATTTAATTTTGCTAATAAAATATCAATATACACAGTGATAGAAAATAAGTTGAAATTCAAGTTAAGCAAGACAAATTTTCTATATAGACTACCAGAAAATATTTTCTATATGCTTAACATTTTCAAACACATCATGACTGATGTAGTTCATTTATCATGAATTGTACATTTATCTGGAAAATCAACCATTATTAATAACAAAGATCTTAAATTACTCCACAGTAAAAAAGAATAGATGATTGAACCTTTACACTGACGTCAGTAAAACCTTAGCAAGAGATTGCTATTTGCAAAAGGGATGAAAATTCAAGCCTTAATCAGATGATTTTTTACATGAATGGATGCTAATTTTTTTCTCTGTATAGCTTCCAAATTTTGTGATGTTTAACACACTTACATTTCTGTCTTTCAGCCAGAGGTCCTCTGCAACAAGCTGATAGCCCACAGGATATCTCCTTAAAATCTATGTGGCTGTCATGATTTTCACCAAAAGCATTAAATAAACCTGTAAAATAGGAACACAGACAGAATAAATCACAGCCAACAAACTTTCTGTTAATAATGACATGCCTATGAAAGGAGGCATGACTCGCATAAACTGATTTAGTTTTTAAAAGTTATCAGTAGTTTCCACTGTCTTAGGAAGTTTTTCCCCCACCCCCTGGCATAATTATAACCAACATTTAACTTCCTAGAAGAAAATACTATCATTTAGTGTTTGGTTTTGTCTGCATACCTGTCTCTATCTTATATTAATTCCAAAAGTCAAAAGTGATTGTAGAATGTAAAAAATAAAAATGTATTTTAAAAATTTAACTGGAAAAATGTCAGAGACCACAATTATCCTAATTTGGAAAGACTAAGAAGAAAAAGGAAAAAAGAAGAAGAAAAGTTGAACTCTATCAAAGATATACTGTGTTGTTATTAATGAGATTCATACAGCTCCTTCATGAAGCAAAGAAAACTAACACACTATATTATAAGAGACAGAAATTCTGTACTGCAGTCTTCATTGTACCACTTAATCTGTATAACTAAATATATTAAATTTCAGAAATAAAGGGCAATTTATAATCTAATCCTGTGGTTTTTAAACTTTTCCTAAAAAATAAATGGAATCATTTTATTTTCAAATGAAATGATTTCTCAATCTCTAATTATAAAAAGGTAAAAACATAACTGCACTGCTGAAGTGGAAACCCTGTCTGTTCTAGCTCCCCTAACAAATAAATATTTCTAAAACACACTAGAAACCTGAAGAATACAGACTGTCTATTTCAAGAATCTAATTCTGTGCCCTCAAAGAGCAGAAAATTGAAGCTAAGAAGTAGTTAAATGACTTGCTAAAAGTAAGAAATTTTTTTTAAAAAGGTCTGAATCAGAAGAAGAACCCAAGCTTTCAGATTTCAAATACAGTTTTTGTGATTATCACCCACAACTGCTCCTTGTAAACCTCATTTAAAATATATATATATATATATATATATGTATATATATATATATAGTAGTGAAAAGTTTAGAGCTAAGTGGGGACCTTAGAGATGGTCTAGTGGTTTCTTAATTTTTTAAGGGTGGGGGAAGTATACAGCAGTGGAACCTTCTTCTATATAAAAGAAATACAATAGACACTCCTCAGCTGAGGAAGAGGTGGGGTCATGTGTGGAAGCTAGAGCTTTGCCTATTCAGTGTCCACCACCCTGACCCTGCACCAGATGCTGAGGCACCACACTGGAGCACACTTTCATAATGATTGTCTTGGTCAAACTGATTTTATATATGAGAATATTCAAGTGCAGAAAGGTAAACCGACTTACACAAGGCTCCAAAGGTGGAACAAGGCTCAGGTGTTTAGCAAAGAACATTTGTAGAAAATAGAAGGATTCCCACCTTCACTCAGAGATGGACGAATTGGTGGTGAAGCCAATGGGCCAAATGTCTCTAAATCAAATCATCCAGTTCAGGATTGAGCCCTCAGCAACCAATAGCATTTCTCCAGATGAATGATGTCTGATTCTTCCACTGACAATCAAATCAAACAAGATTATAAAATCTCACTCTTCTCTTCTGGACAATTAATTAGTTCATCCTGATAATGTAACTTCTAAATACACATTTTAATTTCCCAGTTAAACTGTTAAAAAACTACCTAAAACAAAAACTCTGAAAGTCAAATATATTGTATCTAAAGTGGCATGAAAATTAAATTCAAATTAATGTAAAAGAGGCTTTAGAATGGGAAAAAATTTGCAATTTCCCATTAAGCAGGCTGTTTAATTCCAACATGTAAAATAATAAACTAAGATACTTATTTTTTGCTTCCCACACTTTTATCTGTATACCCTTTGGTGATTTTAATCTCTATCTTGGATTTGAAAATTCTTGATCATAGTCTCTCCTGGCTACACAGGTAACACACTAATAGCAGAAACTATGTTTGATTTATCCTGTCACTATGGTAACCACTTACACATTTAATACTTATTAAATAAATGTACAAAGGGGATAGACCTAAGCTTCTCCTTCTTGGCCCTAAAATTCTTACTACCCCTCCTATAAAGGCAGGAGCCTCCTCTGTAGGACAGAGAGTAAATGTATCTCATGAGAAGGATTCCCCAACAAGGGCTGTCTTTTCAGCGTGCTTTTAGATGTTTTTATGGGACATTTCAATAAAAGGATCAAGGACCTAAGCTTCCCAGTATGGTGGGCGTTGTGATGGGCATGGGAGGATGCTCACTTGGGAGGATGAGATGTTAAAGACACTAACAGTGAAAAGGACAGGGCAAGATGAAGGGCGATTGGGAAACAGGACCACAGAGATGTGACATTTACTTCCCACTGTCATCTAAGTGATACCTACTTGAAAGAAACATTTCTACAGTTAAATTCTATAATGGGGGTTATTTAAATGAAGCACACATATACTCAATGAGTAGATCACATAATTTTTAGAGATTCAGAGTGCAGTAGCATTTTCAGAGTACTTTTTACATCAATAACTAGTATTTATAAATTCCTGTGTACTAAATAAGTATGTGGAATTATTTCCATTTTGCTTTTAGACTTACTACAGCTTAACGTATTCACTGCACTGATACAGAGTAATTTTTCTAATGAATAAAAATGATAATGTACAACCTTGTTAAAGATTCTTTAATTTCACCATCACCAGATTTATGAACATTTAGGCCTATGTGTCAGGCCCCGTTTCTTACCAGCTTTTTCACCAACACCTTACATTGAGGTTATATTGCATTACCCAGAGGTCAGGAAATGTTCTTTCACACATCCACATCTTTATTAGGTCCTGTGTCCTCTGAGGAGAAACATTCTCCCCACTTTCACATCCTTCCATTTTACAGCCTAACCACTAATCCTTCTCTAAACACCTTCTAATGCTTTCCAACCTCACCAGCTACCCTAGGATTTTAACTTCTCTCTTCTGCAACTGTCCTCCACTGTATATAGTATCCAATATTCAAGTGAAGTATGAGTCCTCATTTACAGGTCTGTGGCCTCTCTAGATTACAAAGTATTTGGATTCAGTAACCTTGTCCTTTTATCACTTTTGCTGCTAGAGTTCCTTTCATAGGACCTGATACATAGTAACCACACAATAAATACTTCCTGAATGAATAAATGAATGAATGAATGAATAGCCAAGGCAATCTTCACAGCCAAGGCTTCCCCAACCCAGCTCAGTATTCTTTCTGTTATATCAAAGAGACTCTGCCCCATGAAACAATAGACCCTGCACATTTTAACAAATGTATACAATTATTAGGAACTATTATTAGAACAGAGACTAGCACTACTGTTCTCATAGTTATGTCACATAAGTAGTGTATTAAAGCTCGTTCTGATTTCTTGTTTATACAAATCAGCTATGTCTGTCACCAGTTTAAATGTTAGTAATTTAGAAAACAAAAGTTATTGATTTATCTACTCATCAGAAATCATTACAACAGATCTATTTACATACCTCTTCTGTCAGTTTATATACCAACTGGAAAAGAAGGGGTGTACAGTCAACTCTGAGAGTATAATTGCCTGCAAAATAAATAAGAGAGAATTTTAATACCTCCAAATGGACTACAAACCTGTATTTAATTCTAACTTTATTTTCTAATTATAAACAATATATAACAGATTTCAAATTCAAGGCATCATTCCTGGAGAATTAAAAATAGGGTGGACCTTACAGATTATCATATTAAGTGAAGTATGTCAGACAGAGAAAGGCAAATATCACATTCTATCACTTATATGTGGAATGTAAACAAACAAAAAAATGATACAAATGAACTTATTTACAAACCAGAAATAGACTCATGACATAGAAAAGAAACTATGGTTACCCAAGGGGAAAGGGGGAAGGGAAGAGATATGTTAGGAGTTCAGGATTAACAGATATACACTATTATATATGAAACAGATAACCAACAAGGACCTACTGTATAGCACAGGGAATTATATTCAGTATCTTATAATAACCTATAATGGAAAAGAATCTAAAAACATGTATATGTATATGTATATGTATATGTATATGTATATGTATATGTATATGTATATAACTGAGTAACTTTGCTGTACACCTGAAACTAATATTACAAATCAGATGTACTTCAGTAAAAAGAAATAAATAAAATTTTAGAATAGACAGATAGGTAGGGAGATAAATAGACAGGCAGACAGTCTGGCTAAAACTAAAACACAAGGTGGAAATAACTCTTCAGGAGCCAGAGAGGCTGCAGCACACACTCAGGATAGGAGACTGCAGAGGCGGACTCTGCTGCTAAGGCTGCAGCTCCTGCAGTAAAAGTAAGGGTCATTGCTCATTACGGCAGCAGTACCTAGGGGTCTTTGCCAAAGGAAGTGGTAAGGCCATAATATTCATGTTTTTATTCATTTATTCAATTCAATATGAAGGCTTTAGACTAGAGCATGTCAGTAACTAACATGTGTCCTGTGACACTTACCTAGAAATAACCATAATACGATGAAAGCCTACAGATGCACATGCCACATGTCAGGGTCAAAAGGAAGTTTGTAGTGGGTGCTTATTTCAGAGTTGTTCCAATACATACAGGAACTATTTCTGTATGAAATATTTTAGCCCAACTTTTAAAAATAGCTCCACAGGAAGAATGTCAAAAGTACTAAAGTTTTAAGTAGTAATCCAAGATAGGCAAATGGTAAATATACTAAAGAAATTAGGATCAATAGCTTAGTTATGAATCATATTGATTCATTTGAATCATAATAATGTTCTCTCTGGTAAAATGGAGAAATGGAGGTATTATTGAGGCATCTCATAGAAAGAGGATAATCCTAGTTTATGAGTTGGAATTGATAGACTTAAATACTGGTATACTATTTAATGACAATCTGAAATAAAATTTACCTTCTGTGTATGAGTCTGCATTGATATATGCAACCTCTCTCTCCTGGAGTGTTTTCACATTCTCCTGTAGTTGAAGCAAAGCATTCACTTAACTCACAGCGTTTACAATTTTGGAAATACAAGCAAAACAAATTAATTCAGTAAAAGAGTGGTTTGCAGATACCATTATAAATCAAACACCTATGCTTTTGACCATAATTTTAAGAAAATGCTATTAACTGGTTGATAATATTAATGCAATTAAAACAAGAAAGAAAAATATTAGTGATGCTGTAGCCGCTGTTCATAGCAACAGCAGGGAGACCCAGAGGAATACTGCCCCTGATCCCCTGCACCATAATATGAAGGGGGAAGGCTCGGAGATGCTCAGCCTCACCCTGGATCTACTGGAAGAGGACTGCTCAAAGTAAGGGCTGGAAATCTGTACTTTTAAAAGGTGTCTCTGGAAATCCTTACAGACATTAAAGTATGAGATCCCTTGATGTTGGGGATCCAAGTAACTTTACCATATTAAAAGTGAGGAAGTTGGAAATTTGATTTATCAAGAATTTTTTGAAAGAGAAGATATTGATGAAAAAGAAAAATATAGGAGGGGAGGATAGAGAAAAAAACTAGAGGGAGAGAAGAGTGGCTATTAGGACAAAGACAAGACATTTCTCACACATACATGCACACACGCACACACATTCTAGAAAAATACAGCAGAAGAAGACTAATGCCATCACACAACATGGGAATATGCAGAGAGAACTCTTTTCTTCTCTCTGTTTCTCTCTCTCTCTCTAGCTTGCTACCTTATAAAAGCAGTTACAGTAAAAACATTTAAAGCTGTGAGTGGTCATCCCACAAATGAGAATTCTCACCTCTGCGCTTGACCACATGGGATAGATGACAGCTGATTCTGCGGCAGAGTATCCATTATGACAGAGCTACAGTAGAATTAAAAAAGATTCCTTAATTATATGTAAAGGTAAATGTGCTGCTGAATATGATCAAGAAGCTAGTAGAAAATGGGAAACAATATTCAAATTGTCTTTTAACTCACATGAATTTAAATTAATGCAAGGCATATTATCTTGTATCTTGGATTTATTTTATCTGTATTTTAAGCTGCTTAAATTATAAAAAGACACATGTATTTCTATATACATGTGTTCACAAGAAATTACATATTTCTAAAAGTAAATGACCTTAATGAATAAGCTCTGATTCATCTAAATAAGTGTATTATGAAATGCATGTTCATAACAACAACATAATAATAAGACTTTGCCATATAAATGGAATCAAATGTGATACAAGTAAATGTGATTTTATTCCCATACTTATTTGATTCATATTATTATTTTAAAGTATGCAGAAATGAGTCAGAAGGAAAGCATTTTAAAAACCATTCACAATAATAAGAAAGATATGACATTCTTTAAATCAATTCTATAAAATTTGGACTCATAAATGAACAAAACAGAGGATAGTCACAGGAAAGTGCTTTTTGGTGCGCCTGCCTTTAAAAAAATACACAAGCCTACCTTGAACATGTAAGAACTCAGAGTTACTGGACAGAGAGCATAAGGGAAGAAGATGAAAGAAGGGGGTCTATGAGAGACACTTTAAAATAAAGCATTAAGAGCCAGTGACAAATGAAAATTAATCATAATTGAATTAAAAATAAATCCTTGAAATTTTAGAGTAATTCAATTTACAAAATCATTGTATTACACTCCCCAACCAGGCACTTTTGTAAATGGTAAAATATACCTATGGTTACAATTTAGTGTTGAATCCATAAAGGAGAGACTATAATCAGAGTATAGTCATCTAAGAAGAGCATGTTGTTTTCCTGGATAGAAGAAATCCAAGGAAACTGTAAAAACTTGAAAATTAATGCCAAGGATCTAAATCAGATTTTCAATAGGCTAATTCACTTGTCAGAAGTAGTTTCCTAGGTTTGACTATTTTCTGAGCTTACAGATTTTACTTACTTATCACAAAACCAATATAAATAGAAACTAAAATATTTTAAAAATAATGAAAAAATTGGTTTGTGCTTAGTAATTAAGAGGTTGTTCTGTTTTGCCAAACTGATGTAAAAGCAAAAACAAACTCTATTTCTTAAATTTTCTTGTTTTTATCCAATTTAAAACAGTATCAGGTAATGGAACACATCTGTGATTACCCTGAGATACATGTTGACCAAGAAGATATGTTTACTGTCTTAGTTACCTCAGCCCATTTGTGGAACCCAGAAGTCCAAATTTTTCTGCATCCCAGCTGGCAAAAATGGCAGTTCTTCTCAGTCTTCAGCTTGAAATCATTGTTAACATACATGGTTAGGTACATCTGCCTAAAAACAAAGGAAAATTCACTGAAGTCACTTTCTGTCATCACTTGCCATGGAAACATTATTTACCTCTACTAATCAGTTTTCCAAAATTCTGGACAACTTCTTATAAATCAGCAGTTCCACTGGTTAGGTCAATACCTCCAAATACCCAGAAGTCCTGATGATCTCCCAGAATAACACATCTGTCTGGAAAGGAAGGCATTCAAAAGAATGACAACTTAGAATGTATTATAAAAAGCAGTAATTTATGTTTTTAAATTAAACTTCCTCCTGCTTGAGTTTCCTCCATAGAAAACCATCAAGGTACTGTCTCCTTTTAGAATTTACCTTTTTTTCCCCACATTTAATTATATCACATCAACCAGGAAAAAAATATTAAGAGTTGATTAAGATTTACCTTCTCTTACTCCTGTAATCTTTGTAAAAACAAAATGTTTTAAGACATTTTAAAAAATTCACCAACTCACCAAGTTTCACAGATCCTCAGGTAGTTCTGATTACATCATAAATGCTTGTGACTTTCTTGAAGTTATGAACATGCATTTTAACCTTCCTAGAATTTCACAAAGGGAACAAATTACTTCACATAGAGCATTATGTCTAACAGGTTCCTTCCAATGTTTTATTATAAGTCTCAGAAGTACAGAAAACTGTTTAATAAGATGATAAATTCCCATATGCCCACCACCTAAATTCAATCATTGTTAATACTGTTGAACTATTTGCAAGCGAGTTGTGCAAATCATGACAGTTGTCTCCTATGTATTTAAGAATGCACCTTACGGTGAAATCAAATAAAAAAATCAGTATTTTATATTTTTCCTCCCTCATAGCTCTATTGTTGGTATTTATTTAAACTCCAAAATTATTACTCAACATGAAAAAGAATCTTGTTCTTAGCAATTTTTTTTTAAAAAAAAATGTGTATTTGTCCATTTAGAGCTCAAATCAATTAAGGGATATAAGCCCCAGGTGCTTTTTTTGGTATTTTGACCAGGGAAGATTTCTGTTTCTGACTTTTCTCTTAAACTGTTACTGAAGCTACATGCTCTGTTTTCCTTCTGTCTGTATGTATCTGTTTATAAATCACATTTTTCATTGTGTACCTCTAGAGGGTATTAATACATGAGATAATAAAGTCTCCTATGTTAAAGGAACTCTGTTCTAATTGAGTTAAATAAACACTTTTTAAAAATTCTTATAAAATAAAACTGAACTTCTAATACCTTAAGAGTTCTGAAATTTTAAAACAAGCTTCTTACAGAACTTATAAAATACTTGCAGAATCCAAATTCAAATTGCTAAGGCAAATCATTAATCAACAAGGCTCATTCAACCATTTTAGTTTAATAAAAAACAGCTATCTCCTCTCTGATTCATCAGTGTGAAGTTTCCCTTTCCCTCTACATTTCAAGCCAGTCAAACTAAAGTTCTGATCATGCCATGCTCTTTCCCAGCCCTGCACAAGCTGTCCTCTGCAGCTGGCGTTTACTGCCTGTCTTGATTCCGTGGAAAACTTACTGTTTGTGTAAAATTAAGCTCAATGAGCACATGTTCTGTGGTCATGCCTCCTTAATACCAGAACTGTCTGGGGTTAGTAACAGTAACGACTATGATGGTAAGCGCACTGGGCCATGTAGCAGTTACGCGTTCACCACTGTGACCACTTAACCCTCCCCCACAGAAGTGACCGGTGAACTTCGCTCCTTTCCCCCTTCTCTCCTACTCCTTCCCTTAAGTTAACCTAATATTTTGCATGTACAGTGTTTTGACAGTTATCTGAAACACTGTTTTAAACCGTCAGTTGAAAAGGGAAGACAAAATGTTACACCTGGCCCAGAGGAGGAGAGGGGTGGGGAGTGGCTCAGAGGAAGCCGAACAGGACGCGCGGCCTCGGATCACAACACAGCCCCTTTCCTTCCCAAGTTTCACAGCCGGGAAAGCAGAGGCGTGGGGCCCGGACCGCTTCGGGGCCTTCGTGGGAGGCCGAGGGAGGGACGGAGACACGCGCAGGGCTGGGGAGGGGCCCGCAGGGACTCACCGTCTGTGCAGCGGCTCCTGACCCACAGCTGGGCGGGCGGCGGTGGCAGTTGAGGCGGCGGTGCCGGCTGAAGGGGCTGAGGCGGCAGCAGTGGAGGTACCGGGTGAGGGGGCCGAGGCGGCGGCGGCTGCAGTGCCGGCTGAGGGGGCTGAGGCGGCATCGGCGGCGGTCCCGGCTGAAGCGGCGGCGGCTGCGGTGCCAGCTGAGGGGGCTGGGCGGGCGGCGGTGCCGGTAGAGGCTGCGGTGCCGGCTGAAGGGGCTGAGGCGGCATCGGCGGCGTTACCGGCTGAGGCGGCTGTTCCGGCTGAGGGGGCCGAGGCGGCGGCGGCTGCGATGCCGGCTGAAGGGGCTGAGACGGCGTCGGCTGCCGTGCCTGCTGAGGCGGCATCGGCGCCGGTACCGGCTGAAGCGGTGGCGGCTGCGGTGCCGGGTGAGGGGGCTGGGTGTTCGGCGGCTGCGGTGCCGGCTGAGGGGTCCGAGGCGGCGGCGGCTGCGGTGCCGGCTGAGGGGGCTGGGCGGGCGGCGGTGCCGGCTGAGGGGGCTGAGGCGGCATCGGCGGCGGTATCGGCTGAAGGGATGAAGCGGCGGCGGCTGCGATGCCGGCTTAGGGGGCTGAGGCGGCGGCGGCGGCTGCTGGAAGGACTTGAGGGACTCGAAGTCCTTCACCATCTTTTCCAGGGTCGCCATGGCGGCCTCCCGCCACGCGGGGACAGCCCCCGGGGTCGCCGATCCGACCGGCGTCTCTGGTCAGCAGCGGTGGCAGTGAACGGGGCTCGGGGACGCCAGCAGTTGCGGACCCCAAGCGCGCGGCCATCTTGGAATCGTCCCGACAGTCCCCGCGGCCCTGCGTCCTGCCACGCTCCGCCGGTGGGGCGGGGCCGGGCCGCGGGATTGACAGCCAGAGGCAGCGGCCTCCGCCAATGGCTGCCTCGCTCGCCCCTTGGACTCAAAGAGCCGCCACGGCTGCTGGAGTTACTGCCGTTCTTCCCGGCGATGGACGGGGGGTACTACACGGGGATCGGGAGGGCGGTTCGGGGGCGGGGTTGCAAGGCACGGACAGGAGGGTGGGGAGGGCGGGTGACTTGTGATTGAGGGTCTCTCTTGGCGAGGGGCGTCCCCGGATGACGCATAGCATGTGGCAGGGAGGCCGGGCAGTGGGCTGGGAGCCCGAGACCCCTGCGGGGCGCTTGCCCACCCCGCGGCGCGGGCGGAGGGCCGGCTCGCCGGACAGCCTGCTATAATATGTTGACTGTTACATATTTGGCCTTACCCTTGTTAGTAGCCTCAAATCACTCCTTGTTCACCTTCAGGATCATTATCATAGATATACTTCTGACAATCCTCGTACTTAACTATGTTCCCTCATGCTACAGGGGCATGCACATGCTATTCTCACTCTTAGAAATAATCTTTTACAGATCAATCCCCTACTCCCCTCAAGGGATTTGCCTATCTAATTCCAATCACTCTCATTGCTCAGCTAATTTGTGAATTCATAAAGCCCATTACATTAACATAATTCCTTAACACCATGTAATTCTCCTTTATCACAATTATTAAAGTATACTTTATAATAACATAAAAACTCTTCCATGCATGAAGGTTGATATTCAACAATTAAGTTCACTGTATGAAGTTGTAAGTACATATACTCTATATTATGAAAAATGTTAAGGAATTACATACTATAGTTAAATTCATTCATATTTTTTCATAGAAATATGGAAATATTTATTCCAAGTTGGATCATCACTATATGTGTGTGTGTATATATGTATATATCTTTCATCCTTCATTCACATTATAAGTTCTGATAAAATATTGCCAACAATTAACTTTTATACCAAGGAAGGAAAGAGGAAGGAAGGAAAGAAGGAAATGGAGGGGTTTTAGAACTCTTGAGATTGATACATATTAGATAAAAACTCATATCTGTACATTTTTATATGATAATTATTTTCCTGAAATTATATAAAAACGCATAAAGAAAACTGAAAGCTAAATATAAAATTATTTACAACCCAAATTTGAGGTTAATTTATATCTTCAATTGATATGCATTTTTTTAAATTTAATATTACACTGTTCCATTGCTATAATCAAATTCATAAACAGAAAACTATATATGATATATAATCCTCTCACCATTTATAACATCTCTGAAAGCATTTTTGAAGTAGAATATTTTATATTTAAAGTTTTTATCATTAGAAAGGCTTTGAACATTTTAACACTATTAGATTTAATTTACTTCATCGTATTATTTTTTCCAATACATGTGAAATAATATCTTATATGGTTTTGATTCATTCTTTAAGTAGTTTGTTAATATTGTGTAATAAGTGAATTCATGGAATATTGTTATAGAGTTAGACATTTTTATTTGAAGATGTCATCTTTTGTAGTATAATAATGCCATTATTGTAGGAATGTGAAGGAGTTAGACATTGCTTTTAGTAAAATCATCACTCTAACGGGCATATTGGCAATAGCAGCATGCGGTTAAGATCATGTCAATTTTTTGTAAATCTTTAACAAATTCTGAAATCACTCTGGTTGCTTGCAAATTTATAAAACACAATTACTTAATGGAAGAACAAGGCTGTAGTCAGTGCATGACAAAGGAATGCTGCTTAATAAATAAGTGAGAAGAATTAAGTTTAATTCAAGGAAAGCAGCATTCTTAAAATATTTTGAATTGATTCGAGAAACAGATTTTATGATTATTTAGCAGAGCTTATATAGACATTTATGTGTGTGTATGTATCCTTCATCTCTGTATCAATTCAAATAAGATTTTGCCAAAAAAATAAATTTTAGAGCCAAAAAACCCAATCAAAAAGAAAGAAAAGAAGAGGGAAGGAAAGCAGGAAGGCAACCTAACATCAAAAAATTACATCATTATTTAGAGTAAAGATCTATATCAACTAAACATTTGTATTGTGACCTCCACATTCCACTAAAACTTATGCCATTTACCTACAAATATAAGCTTTTATTTGCTTCTACAATAAATAATACATAAATTTAATGAAACTGCAGCTCAAAAGACGGAAATAGCATTAGAAATTCAGTCATCCAGTGCAGTAGCTAAAGCATGGGTATGACCTGACTCTAAGCAATCAGAGAACAACCAAGAAAATGTGCCAAACTTTTGGATATCCAGATTTGTTCCCAGGGCAGGGAAATAGGCCTATCAAGATAAGTAAAAGAATATACCATGTTTAAAGCTTAATTATAATGCAAAATAGATATATATCTATATCTATTTCAAAATGTTAAATTTAAAAGTGGACCAGAAAAAAAACAAAAAACAAAATTACTTCTATAGAGAAAACAAAGAATTGCCTTGTCTTCTTCTATTAAAGACTGACTAGCCACCAAATATTATGGAAATAGCTATAAAGCTTTAAGAAAAAATATTATAATTCTATAATTGTGTTACCACTAATGTTGTTATGTTTGTAGTTAAGCCAAAGTAATACCAAGACATTCAAAGAATCAGAAGGAATGGTAACTATATATTTATCCTAAAAAATAAATATAAATACTAAGTAAAGGATACATTTTTTAAAATTTAAGAAGTACGATATGATTATATAAATGCTATGTTAAAGGGTATTGAATCTACAGGTAGACAAAATAAGGATCACGTCTATTTTGAAAATATTTCAAAATAAATGCCAATAAATAAAAGTAATTCTTAAAATGATACTTCCGTCTAACTTGTTTGATTTTGTAAATGCATGTTACTTTATATCAATTTGCATTATTGATTATTATATGGTTAATAACACAGATACAATTAAAAGAAAATTATAAAGAAGTTGAGATAGCAAAAATAACTTTCTTTTCTAATATTTACAAATAAAAGATTTAACAGTGAATTTTTATCAATCATAAGTCTTTATATTTTAAGTATAATATAAAATTATAATGGAGAAAAAAGTAAGCAAAAAATGATTCAAATAAAAATGTTAAGGGGAATAATCGTTTATAACATTTGCCAGCTACCTCTGCTTGGTACTATAACCAATCACAAGCCACTGTAGCCGCTGACCTCCATCACTCCCTAAAAGTTCACAGTGGAGATCAGGAATGGAGCACTTTGTGCTGTGGGGAAACTGACAAAATAGAGCTTCAGATAGATGTTTTCAGGAGAAGATTTTATAAGCCCCAATTCTTGCATCTCCTTATATCTAGAAGAGCACAAAATTCATTAATGGTGACGTCTGCTCCTCATAACTGGCAAAAGAACTCAATGTGTGTTTGATTGCACGTAATCCCCTTCACTAAAATTACATATATAATATTGAATTTCCCCCTGCCTCTTCAGAAAAGGTCCTCAGAGCCATCTGAGGTGCTGTCTCCTAGATTATAGTCCTCATTTTGCCCCAAATAAAACTTAATCCACAACTCTCATGTTATACAATTTTATTTTAGTAAACAGCATGTATATTAAAATAGTTCAAAACATTGATGTAACAATTGGTGAAAAGATACCTCTGCCTATATAATTTCAAATTGAAATAAAAAAAAAATTGGGCCACCATGATAATGAATCTGTGTAAGGAGAGACATTTTCAGCATGATGAAAGGAAGATAAATCACTCTAAGCTTAAAACTATGCATCTGGACAAATTAGCAGTTGTGAGAGTAATAACCAAATATACTTCTAGAAATAAAAAGGATGAAAAAAAATTTACACCCAGACATCTTCACAGAGAGAATTTCTGGAGGATGTACTTCAGCCCAGTCTGCTTGATGATCCATGAACTGGTCCAACACAGACGGGAAGGAGACCATAGAAAGAAGCAGAGCCCTGCAGCTTAGTGGGCAGCAGGTTTTATCAGCAAGATAACTTAATTATGAGACTTGTCTTGAGCAGCCACAAGAGTCTCCCTGCAACCCCACCAGAATCTTAAAAGTTTATATAGAAGCCTTAAAATACTGTCCGATGGTCTCGGCAACAAGCACATTACTGTCGCAAGGCTGAGTACTTGGTGGGACTTCTGCAGGGAAGGCAAGCGAAACACATTCCAGTAGTCATGTCCTCTTGATGATCCCTTCAAGACTGATCCCTATCAGGTATAAGTAGTGGGGAAAAAGAAGAAAAGGAAAACAGAGTTAATGACTTCTTGGATATGTAAAACATTTTAAAATTTCTGTGCAAAATTTATAATTAAAATAATGAGTATATTTTTAATGATAGCATTCTGGAAGTCTCTATATCAAAGATTAAATTTAGTTAATTATGGGCTTGTGAGTAATAATTTTTCTGTTTCTATATTTCATAATCTATATTATTCACTAAAGATTTTTAATAATTTAATTACAAAGTTAAAATCATTTCAAATGTATAAATAAAGAGATATTAGAATGGTTATTTTAATAGAAAAATTACAGTGTGAAGCATTAAAAACAATGTAACAACATCAGTAAAGCTGAGTAATTATATTTCTTATGGTTTTCACAAATAAAATGTTACTTTGTTATTAATAATTATATTTACAGTCTTTGAAAACAATCAGGGATTCTCAATATAGAATGTCTAATGTTCATAAAGCAAAATTGTGTGCATAATTTGATTCTAGGACAAAAATATACATATATATAATATACACACACATAATACCCAGGAATTACATACAAAAAAGAATGTTTAATTCTTTATTTGTTACATTACAGTAAGATTTGATTATATTTTTTATTTGCATTTCTAAATTATGAAACATTTGATACATACAGGTTATGATTATAAAATATTTATCCATTACTCTACCACCCAAACTGAGAAATAAAACATGACATTTCCAATATATTTACCCTTGCTCATTTATGTTGCTTAAAACTAAAACTGATATAACTACATTTTATAGTAATAGGTATTTCTTTCTGGTGTTTCTTTTTCTATATTTTTATTTTCAATAATTTTTGCAGCATGTTTAAGTGTTCCTCTTGCAAATATCCTAGAGATTCCCCCCAAATATCTGAGAATTTATGCATTTTAATGTCTTTTAATAGGGAAATTGACTTAATTTAGGCTTATCCATATGTATTATTGACTAATTTATTTATGACTTTATTTTGTTTTCCACATATAACTTTGTTCATTAATTTTCTTTTTTTTTGAGTGACTTTCTTTTGTTTTTCCTTCAGATGCGTTTTTCAGGCATTAAACACCTCATTCATTATACCACTGAAGATAATTTCATTTATTTCATACTTGTATAATATTTTGGCCTTTTCTAGATTTTAAAATTCAGGATGACTTTTCTACAAAACATACATTTCAAGAAGCTGTCTTCTAATCCAGTTTTGCCAATATTATATAAAAAACAACCTGTTTATTGTTATTTTCTGATAGTTATTATTCTATCCTACACAAGGATAGTTAAATTTTTTCTAATTATATATTTTTATATATATTTTCTACTTTATATCAAGAAAGTAGTCATGTTAACTGTTTTTTATATTATAAGTTCATTATGGTATTTTGCTCCATCTTTGGAAATTAGTTTCTGCTATTTAAAGGATTATCTAGTCCATATTTTGACTTTGTTCACTTTACTTTTTGATATACCATCAAAGGCATGATCAATGAAAGGAATAATTTCTAAGCTGAACTTTAAAAAAAATTACAATTTGTTTTCTTTGCAAAAGACATTGTCAAAAGAATGATAAGACGCCACAGATTGGGAGGATGCATATTCAAAAGATATATCTGATAAAAGGCTATTAGCCAAAATATACAAAGAATTCTAAAAAGCTCAACAATAGAACATTAAACAACCTGATTTAAAAAATGAGCAAATTACCTGAGCAGATACCTCACCAAGGATGATGACAGATAACAAACATACGAAAATATGTTCAGCATTGTATGCCATTAGGAAACTACAAATTAAAACAAGAAGATACTACTACATACCTATTAGACTAACCAAATGTAGAACACTGACAACACCAAACATCCTGCCACGATGTAGAGCAACAGGAACTCTTACTTATTGCTGATGGAAATATAAAATGATTAAAACAGTCTGGAAAGTAGTTTGGCAGTTTCTTACAAAACTAAATGTGCTCTTACCATAAAATCCTTCAAGTCTACTCTTTACAGTTTACCTAAAGGAGCTGAAAACTATGTCCACATGAGAACCTACACAAGGATATTTACATCAGATTTGTTTGTAATTATCAAAACATGGAAGCAACAAAAAATCCTTCAGTAGGAGAATGGATAAACCATAGAACAATCAGACAATGGATTATTATTCAGTGCTGAAAATAAATGAGCTATTAAGCCATAAAAAGATAATATAGATCCTTAAATGTATAATGATAAGTGAAAGAAGCCAATCTACAAAGGCTATGTATTATATGATTCCAACCTCATGATATTCTGGAAAAAACAATACTATGGAGATAATAAAAAGATGAAAAGTTGCTAAGTGTTATGAGAAAGGGAAGATTGATTAGGTAAAGCATAGAGGATTTTTAGGGCAGTGAAACAATTGTGTGTGGTACTGTAACAGTGGATAAATACCATTGTACACTTGTCCAGACACATAGAGTATTCAACACCAAGAGTGAGTCCAAAGGTAATTATGAGTGATTATAATGTGCCAGTGTAGATAAGTATATATTTATATATGCTGCTGGGTCCTATAGATCCCAGGACATGGGCTTTCTCTGGGAAGAATGATTGTTGCATCAGGGTCTTGGTCCTCTCACATATGTAGATATAGGGTAGACTGACAAAAAAAGAATGTCTGGATACTGAGAAACTCAAAATTAAAGTGAGAAGATTTACAATAATAAAAACCAACTAATCCCTTGAAGATTTCTAGATTAATTAGACAAAAAAGAACAGGGAGGACTTTCTTATAGAGTTTCCAACCTTTGTCTAACAATTTGTACACCTCACAGAATATATATTTTTAAATGTACATATAAAAATGACAAAAAATAACTATATAGTAAGTCAGAAAGGAAGTGTCCACAAATTTCATGATGCTAAAGTTGTACTATTTTTATAAAAATAAGTAAGATAAAATTTAAACAACAAAAATGGCTAATTGTCTGGCTAACTGAAATTTATCAACCTTCTTTTTGAAATTAACTAAAACATGTACTTTATTATTAAAGCCCTTAATGTGCTTTTATTTTATCCTATTTACCTCTCTTTCTTCACTACGGAGTATCCTGAGATTTTAAAATGCATTCTCCTGCTTTTCTTTATAATTTCTTGAACACACTTATATATCAATAAAATGATATCATTTAGTTTAAGTTGCCATTTATATTTATTAAATGTTATATTGTTGTTCAATTTCCCCTGAAACATTCTCTTTACTGCAATTTTTATATTTAGAATTATTAATTTTTATAAAACTGAAATTTTTAGAATGCAACTTAAAAATTACTCCATTAATCCATTTTCCAAAAAGTGGATGTTTGAGTTATTTATGATGTTTGATTACTATAAGCAATGATGTTATAAACATACTTGTATATTTATCTTGGTGCACACTGAACACAGGCAGAAGGTTGAAGGTAACTTAGGAAAGAAATTGCTAGAGTTTGTGTGTTGAAACCTTTAATTTATAAGGATATTATAATTTTCTGAAGTTAATGTAATAGAGGAGAAAAAATCTGACTCTATATTAGATCTGTTCCTTTAGCTTTGACCACTGTGCCCTGTTTCCTAGGCTTGGTCTTGCTAGCTTTGCACTCACATAAAGATAACAAGCTGTAGAATAGAGAATAACATTTGTTTTTTGGAGGTTTACAGGGACACCATGAACTGCCCCTCATGGACAGCTGCAAGAACAAAGAATTTCTACAGCAAGATGTTTGCAACAACCTACCATACACCTTCCCTTGTTTTTTATTTGTTTGTTGTTGTTGTTTTTTTTTGTTTTTGTTTTGTATAAAAGAAGCCTGTATTGTGACTGGACCTGGATGGTTCTCCAAGACATTATTCAGCCATCCTCTCGGTCTGCCAGCTTTCCAAATAAAGTCGCTATTCCTTGCCCCAACACCACATCTCTTGTACTTAAAGTTTAAAGTTTAAACTTAAAGTTTCAAGTTTGGGTAAGTGTTTTTCTAACTTTTCTGCTAAGTGTTACTGCCTAATATTTATGGCTGGAATTTACACTCACCTAAATTTCTTCAAGAATAACTTGACTATCATTGGCTGTGTCTTTTTCCATATAAATTTTAGAGTAAGTTTGTTGAGTACCATTCAAACCTCTGCCAGCATTTAATCATAGAGATTAAATCTGTGAATCACTTTGGTAAGATTTTATATGGTTAAAATATAGGCTTTCCATATTCATGAAGAAGCTATATTTCTCCATTTACTTTTGTATCTTTAATGCATTTCCACACAGTCATTTTTTTTTCTGATGGCTCACAAGACATTTACTTGGTGAATTCCTTTTCTTCATATTTTCTGTGGTTAAAATTGTATCTGTTTATTGTATTTCTAACATTTTGTTTCTAGGCATAGAAAGACACCTGATATTTAGTCCCTGAAAACTACTCTTTTATATTTATTTTTTTAAACATAAACAGTTTAGATTATTTCTTTCAGATTCTAGTAAATAATACATTTGATTCTGTTTCTTACTAAGTTCTTATGTACCTCCCTTACAATGATGAATGGAAGAGGTCATAGAGGATATTGTTATCTTGTTTCTAATTTTGAATTTAATGTTTTTACCTTTTTTGTATTAATCACAATAGTTTACTTTGGGTGTTTTTTTTTTCCAGATATTCTTTGTCAGAATAAAGAAGTTCTTTCATTTCTTGTTTTCTAAGAGCTTTTTATCAGGAATAGTATTGGACTTTAATCACGTACTTTCTCTGCATCTTCTGAAATGATCAATTGCTTTTCCCCTTGTAGTTTTGTAATCTATTAATGTGCCATAATACATTAATTTATTGTATACAGGCAAACTAATTTGCATTGTTGGAATAATCCCATTTATTTTTACAGGTCAATTTTGCCTACAGATTCATATTTTTCTACTGTATTTACTTATTTTTGTTCTGTTATTTTGTGTGATAGTAAATATGAGACAGTTTACGCTTTAAGAATTAAATATGCAATGCTGAATCTCACTTTTTTCATAAGGGGTACCTGAGCTCAAACTATTTAAATTGTGAGTTATGAACAAGTAACATTTAGTCAACCTGTGATGAAAGATTCATGGTGAAAAAACGCCCACTATAAAACTATGTAAAGTGAACGCTAGGTCCTTGCTTCACCTAATCCACATAACTGGATATTTACATTTGCTTTTCTCACAGGAGGGTACATCCTTCTTTTAATTTTATATTTATATATAATATGCTGGAAGGAGCATATTCTTGTCAGAGATTTTATAGTTACTAAAAATTTAATCTAATTTTAAGGGGGTCGATGTCAAAGTGTACCAAATAACTACTTCCAGAGATTTGAGGTGTGACCATAATCACTGAAAATACACAGTTAATTTATGCCAAATGACTTTCTATTATTAATGTACATATGTACATGAAAAGGTTGTTTTAGTAAATTTAGTACATTATACAAGGACTAACAATACAAAGGTCCCTAAACATTTAAATTTTCATTAGTAATATATTTATGTGTGATCATTGTTTTAATCACGTAATACTATTTATTGCTCATACATGATATACCAAAATCATGAAAGACATAGCTCTAAGGACTAGAGGTGTATAATATAAAATAAGAGTGTGCTTTATTTTAAGGAGTTAACAGTTACATATTAATGGCTTTAAGTCTAGCATATATTTCTTTCTCTTAGTGGCCTTGAATTTTTATATTTACATTGCCTATTTGTCATTTTTTGAGCCAACTCAGATCAAACACAAACACAACTCTAAAAAATTACCTAAACACACTGACACAACTTTTTTTTTAAATCAAGAAGCAACTCCATCACTGTCTTCCATGTTTATGTAAACTGGTTAACTACACAGGGAGCTTACAGGGCCTTCTGAGGAGAATAATTTGCCTATACTTTGATGATCACTTAAGAAATTGTCATGGATACATTTGGTAGAATATAATCATTCATATTATTACATTTATACCATTGATGTTTTCACTGTTTCTGCCTTTGTTGCTTGGTTCTTAAATTATAGTTAAATAATGATGAAGCCTCTGTTTCCTTAAAACAGGGAACACATATTTATACTCCTCTAAATATTTTTAAATAGAAGATCTAAAAAGAAAAACATATCTGATATTGCAATCACTGTAAAACACAGATTCATTTGTGTCTGTCAGCTATGGGTCTGCAACAAAACATCCCATAACTTAGAGGCTGATAAAGATAAATATTCTTATGCACTGACTAATTGTTCAGCTGGGGTTCTAAATCAAACTGCTGACCCACTAGGCCAGCTCTGCTGAGACCTCTGATGCCCTCACTTTTGTTTAGTTCTAGGACATGGGTTCAGTTCAGGTCTAATCTTAAGTGCCTTTGATTTGTTTGAAACCAATCAGCCTACTCAGCATGTCTTCATGGTAGAGGTAGAGTACAAGAGAGAAAGCCCAGTGCATAGGCACATTTCAAGCCTTGGCTTGCATCACATCATATCTGCTGATAGCCTAAGGGCCAAAGCAGGTTACAAGTTCAAGCCCAAAAGTAGGAGAAGATAAATACTCCTCATGTGGAAATATAATGGCAAAGGATATTCTAATATGCACCATAACCTTCCCTGACCTCCACTCAAAAGTTCCCCACTGAAAATTAGAAGCTTAATTGTAATGGTTAGTAATTTTAAAAAAGATCTTTTTTAGAAAAAGGACTCTATATTAACACTTTCTATATCACTGACATTTAAGACAGTGCTGGTCACGTATTAGGCACTCTCTAAATGTTTACTGGCTAGCTGGCTGGGTGACCTGGTGTCAGACACATAGACATGTTATCAATATAATAATGTCCAACTAAAAGAAAGTTACATTATTGTACCAAGAACTGGATTGTCTTGCCCACGAGTTTTTAAAAAATATGCATATAAAATACAATATACAGTATAATTCACTCAATTCACAATATGAAACACAACAATGAAGGTAATATTCCCACTGGATATTCCCTGTTGACATTCTCTGATGTATTAACTCTCCTGGAAGGAGTTGCATTAATTATTAGATATTTAATTAGATTTTCACTAATGGTGTAAACACAATATGAAAATTGACTTTGATTTGCATTGTCATTTAGATTCAATAATCAACTGAGAGATATGAACAATCATGGCAGGAGACTGAAACTTCAGCATTGAGGGGTTTTTAAATTATGCTTGGCATCATTAGATGAACATATAGTCTCGATTACAGAATGTGAAATTCCATTAAATTACCCCATATGAGTCAATGCCCAGAGGACCATTTTTGATCAGGGTAGAATAACTCATTCTCTAGGACCTTAGGATGGAAAATTTTATATTTTAATGAAAAGTAACATCATGAATACTCTTTATTCCTTCACTGTAAAAGGCAGGAACTGTTATTCCCCTTCAGTAAGTATAACAGTTGCTTGAAAGAATAAACAAACTTTGAATTTAAAAACTAGAAAAATTCTTTGTTTTTGTTTTTGTGATTTAGATTCCACGTATGAGCGATCTCATATGGTATTTTTCTTTCTCTTTCTGGCATACTTCACTAAGAATGACATTCTCCAGGAGCATCTATGTTGCTGCAAATGGCATTATGTTGTCAGTTTTTATGGCTGAATAGAATTCCATTGTATAAATATACCACATCTTCTTTATCCAGTCACCTGTTGATGGACATTTAGGCTGTTTCCATGTTTTGGCTTTTGTAAATAGTGCTGCTATGAACATTGGGGTGCAGATGTCATCCTGAAGTAGATTTCCTTCTGGATACAAGCCCAGAAGTGGGATTCCTGGGTCATATGGTAAGTCTATTCCTAGTCTTTTGAGGAATCTCCACACTGTTTTCCATAGTGGCTGCACCAAACAGGACAGAAGTAGACTCACAGACAGAGAATACAGACTTGTGGTTACCAGGGGGGTGGAGGGTGGGAAGGGTAGACTGGGATTTTAAAATTGTAGAATAGATAAACAAGATTACACTCTATAGCACATGGAAATATACACAAAATGTTATGATAACTCACAGAGAAAAAAATGTGACAATGAGTGTGTATATGTCCATTTTTGACTGAAAAATTGTGCTGAACACTGGAATTTGACACAACATTGTAAAATGATTATAAATCAATAAAAATGTTAAAAAAAGAAAATAAAAAAATAAAAAATAATAAAAAACTAGAAAAATTCTGTACTTTTTACTTATTTTGCCAGTGTTTTTCTTTATAATTATTAGTAGTAAAAAATCACAAAGTCACTTGGGATCTATTGTCCACCCCCTTTTTTTTTAGTATTGGCTAAATGAGCTAACCCTGCAAAATACACATTATCTTTGCCCACAACAGGCATGTGTGTGTGTGCCCCCACATACAGAACACAATATATCCACACACCCTCCTTACTACTATTTATTGTAGTATAAAATCTCCTAAGTTTAGGAGCAAAGTCATTGTTTTGAACTCTATGTCTCTGATGAAAACACAGAAATGAATCCTTCACTGCCTCTCCTATGAAACAGTCATTGTCAAACACTTGCACTGCTCTGTAACTACTGACTACATGTCTTTCACTATCTTAATAAGACCACATACTCCCAACATCAGGCACTGTGGTTTGAACCTCAGTCTATATACCGTGTACATAACAAGGCCTAGCCCAGATTTGTTTAAAATCTGTTTTCTGCAATAGGGCCATAGGTTTGATTGGGATAGTCTCTTGCAAATTCTCCTTTGATTTTTGTTTAAAATGAATTTCTAATTCCTCAGTTGTCTTAGTTATGATAAGGTTTGCAAACCCAAATGAATTTGGAACACACCATAATCAACATTTGTATGAATGAATCATAGAAATATGTGCACAATTGGTAAAATATATACCACAGTGGTTGGTGTAAGTAGTCAGTTGTATTACAAAAAACAATAATAAAATAAAACAGGCACATGAATAGTTCAGTAAATTATACAAAAAGTTTATTTATGATCTATATAATTTTTCTTACTTTGGGTAATTTTCTATTTTATCTATCAAATGATAGGATTAAGAAAGATAATTTTGAAATTTCTCTTCATTTCCAAGAAAAATATAGTAGAACTTTAGAAATCTATATATTAATGGCATTTGCATTTATTTATACACAGTTCCTATGTGTTTCTGGCTAGAAGTAGAAATTACTGGCTTAAATGTGTGCTGCTTTCCACTGTTCACTAGCTAAAATTGAAGTAAATAACTATTAAAAATAATAACTATTTAAAATTCAAAGTACTGAATTTTCTTCCAACTAATTTTATCAGAGCAGCAGTTACATAAGATTCAAATCTATATTTATATTTTTCTTGGTAGTACATGAACTTCAGAATTCCATGTAATAGAATATGTAAGCTATCCACCTCTTTGTATGTGTCATGAATATTAAATTATTAATATATTATCTTAGAAGTTAAAAGTAAGGATTTAGTTAACAAATGATTATTGAATTTTTTATGTAAATTTTGTGTCCTGCACTGTAAAAATTTGAAATCTACAATCATAGACTATAGAACAAGCAGATATACACAAGACAAGTTAAGCCCACACTGTTTCAAGAGGCTTCTATTTTTAAAATGTATTAAATATTTATTTTCACAGATTGATGTGTTTAGGCAAATCGTTTTAAAATATGTTGTCACAATTACTTTGGAAACAACAATAATTTTTATCACTATCCTAATTTTCAGTGTATATTCACATGTGATTCCAACAACTATGACACTGAGTTGCTGAAGCAAAATCAAACATTTTAGAAATAAAGAAATTAAAGTATAGGAAAATTAATTGACTTGCAGCAATTTTTTGCACTGTCATCTTGGCTAAGCTAGATTAGTTTACAAGAATCCCCTATCCTGTATGATACTTTGTTAACTGGCCCAAATAAGAAATTCTTTTTACAAATTTTGGAAGGGGAAAATAAAGCAGCTCATCTGAAATCTGTTATTTTAGAGGTACGAGTAACAAACAAACAGATACATGTGGATTCTAGCTAGTTCTTGCTGTCTTTCTCTCCACACCCACATCATCTTCCCAAATGAAAATCTTGCTGACCAAGAGCCACTGAGACCCAACAGATAATTGGAGACAGCAGCTTTCCATAATCTTTTCCACCTTTGCAGACCCACTTGGGCAGCCCAAACTGCTTTATTTCAAAGGGTTGGATATCGTCTTTTCTCTGATCCTCCAATTCTCCCTTTTAGAAATTTATGACCCCAGCAATACACACAATTTGGGGAAGTGCTATCACATATCTAACCCTTTTTTACATAATACTCATATTTTTTTTCATTTTCAGATTGAATATGACTGAGACATAACTTTGATGAGATCACACTGTTATTAAATGTCAGTATTGAAAATCAAATATTTCTTACTATATCTCAATCTTGAAAGAAAAAATATTTCCAAAAAAAAAAAAGAGGATTTGTTAGGGTATGTATTTACTCAAAAAGAATTTGGGAGCAAGAATAAGAGGTTTCAAGAGAGAAAGAAGTGAGAAAAAAGGAGATAATCTAGCAGGAGAGAATAATTCATGCTTAAGAATGTTTTCATGGTACCCAATGCTAACTGCCAGGTGGCTGGTTATATCAGAAAATACTGGTATAATTGATAACATGGAAAACTTTCAAAGTTTCATGCTCTTAAATTTCATTGAGGATAAAAATGTCCTGATTTTGTATATAGGCTAGGTATACTCATATGTGTGTGTGTGTGTGTGTGTGTGTGTATGTGTGTGTGTGTACACACACACACACATATATATATATCTCCAAATTTCAGTGGATTAAACAACAAAGATTTAGAATTTACTCAAGCAAAGTCTGTATCCAGATAAGAAGCGAGATGAACTGTTCCAAAACCAGAAACTCAGTGATTCAGAACAAGGAAATTACCACCATCTTGAAGCAACACCATATGGAGCTTACTGCCTCCTGATGGGCATCTCAGAAAAAGAGGCACCTGCAGAGCCATTGCTGGGTTTTCCATGCTTTGTGCCAAAACTTATACATGTAAATTTGACTCATGGCCATTGGACAAAGCTAATTACATGACCTCAATTATCTTCAAGTGGATAAATAATATAGTCTTGCTTGTGCACAGAAAGGATACTAATGAACACTGATAATAATTTTTCCATAAAGCTTAATATTTGAAATATTTGACTTTGGCATAGGGCTTTATGGTATTGGGTATATTATCTGTTAAATTATCTGTTCCTCAATTTTCTCACTAATAAAATGGAAGGCAGTAATATTCCACTATTAGAACAATTAGGGAATCAAATGCAGGCATATAGCACTCAATAATATTAAACATTATCAAAATCATCATTATCATCATCATCATTCTCTATATCTCTAGTCTTTGACAACATGTATCACTGAGGCTGATAGATTTTGACAAAAAAATAAAATATTAGAGTTGAAAAGAATTTTAGAAATTACGTACTCTGGTCCTGTCCTTTCATTTATGAGAAAAGAGATGTCCATCAGTTAAGTGACCTTCCTGGGCCCAAATCTCCTTAACAGCAAAATTGAAAAAAGATGTCTAAGTCCAGTGTCCTTTTTTCTCAAGATAGGGAAATTAGAACTTTCTATCAAGCATAGACTGAAGATATCCAACTCTTTTGTATATTGCTAAATCTGTTCCATGTTACCTTTGCCCATTTTACTCCATCGATTAATTGACATTTTGTAATTAATTAAAATCTTCCCAAAGGTGCAAGCTTAATGACTTTATAAGCATGGCAGAAATATGTTGATATAGTAAAGTGCTTATTGCCTGAGCAAATGCATTTTACAATTTCTAAGAACTAGTCACCCAAGGAAATTTTGCTTACTGTGCTAAAAATTAGGGATATTCATGGGGGGAAATGAACAAGAAAAAATTAAAAAGAGAAACTGTTAATAGATAAGTTTACTTAAAATATTTCATTATTGAAAGAAAGTAGTATTTGACTTATAATGATACAAATGATTTTTTATTCTCCCATTTCCATCAAAACAGAAAAAAAGATGCTATTAGAATTGTATGGATCAATAAAACCTTACAGAACACAAAATAAAGAATATAACTAACATTCTTGCCATTATGAACTTTCTTTGGGGAAGAAATTTGTACCATCTGGAAATATATGAATAAGACAGAAAAGGCCAGGTGACAAAAACACATAAAATTGCTTAATAAATGGATAAAACTTAAAATGCTAAATGCCAAAATGTCAAAATTCCACTTCAAGTTTAGAAATGCTATTTTAAAAGACATTCCAAAGCATTTTACCACTTTTCTATGAAATCAAAAATTCCCTTTTAATCACCTACAGATGCACAAGGACCTCATTTAGACTCACAAAAAGACCAACCAAGAAATATGTTTGCTATATCCATGGCATGTTGCTGACACAAAAGAGAAAAAAAGAGAGTGATGACTTTGTGTGTGTGTGTGTGTGTGTGTGTGTGTGTGTATGCATGTGTTTGGGGAGGGGAAGGAGGTTTGAAGGTGAAGTAGACAGGGAAAAAGAGGCTTTGATTATGGTGTTTTAAACTTAAGAGATAATAAAAACTCTGATGTAAATTTATTTAAATCTGCAATGTTTCATCATTACAAAGAATGGAAATCAAAATGCATTAAGATTAAAGAAACCTAGATGCTAAAAATAGATAGATGTTTTGCATAAATGAACTGCATCTAAAAACTGTTATTCTCATTAATGTGTATTAAGAAACACAATTTCAATTTATTTGTCAATTATTCCTGAGTTAAATAAAAAATAAAATTAAAAAGTCACAATACACTCTGTTATATCTTTCAGAACAGAATGGGTCTTTAAACAGAACAACTTTCAAGCAATGAATTGGGGGAAGTACATAAGGCAGAAGTCAGAAATGCTAGGTAGGAAAGTACTGTAGTTGACCAGGAGAGAATGTAAAGTGTTATAAAAAGCTGGATTTATTGAAGAATTTTTAAGGAGATAGAATTGATGGGCTTATGTACTATTTAAAATTAGGACATGAAGTTGACAAATATAGATTGACCTTCATTCAAGATTCTTGCTGGAGTAACTGAGTCAAAGGAGTGACTTACAACAATAGAGAGAGTGGGGAAGAGACAAGAAGATAGGGAAATTCACCAAGTGTAGTGAATTCAGTTTAAGATATGTTGGGTAATCTGTGCCTGATTTTAGAAGGCATATGCAATTTCGGTATATAAATGAGTACTAGTTTAAACCACAGATTTTGATATTATTCTAAAACTGTATATAAAGGACGATCCTCAAGAAGACCAGCATTTTAGGCATTATAGGGGATGGTAAATTCAAATTTTTTAGAGACTCTTAAAGAATCATAATAAAGATGAAAAAGCCTGGAAAGAATAGTGGATTTGATAAAGAAAAGAAAAGGCTATATATTAACCGATGAGGCCTGCAAAATACCACAAACTAAGTGGCTTAAGCAGCAATTTATTGATTAGGATACTAAAAGTCTGAGATCTAGGTTTTAGTGGGGCTGATTCCTTCTAGGGTTTCTCCCCTAGTTTCTGGTGGTTTTCTGGCAGTCCTGAGAATTCCTTGGTGTGAAGAAGCATTGCCCCAATCTCTACCTTCATTTTCACGTGGCATTGTCCCTGTGTCCATGTGTATTCATGCTCTAATATTCCCTTATCACAGGGACTCCGGTCATATTAGGTTAGAGGCCCACACTAGTCCAGCATGATTTCATCTTCACTAATCACACCTTCAACAGCTCTATTCCATATAAGGTCACATTCTGAGGCAGCCAAATTTTAGACTTCACATACAAATTATACAGGGACACAGTTCATTCTATAACAAAATTCTTGCTCAGTGGTAGAGTGCATGCTCAGTATACACAGGATCCTGGATTCAATTCCCAGTATCTTCATTTAAAGACACAAACAAACAAACAAATGATAAATAGATAGATAGATAAACAAATAAATAAATACCTCCCCCATCAAAACAAAATTTAAAAAATATGATCACAAGGAAAGTCATTTTTTCTATCCAATTTCAATTGGTGGTATAGGCTGATGTTGAAAATCATTTACTTAGTTTAAAACATAAACTAGAGACAATAAATTTAAACTCATTTAAAAAGGCACTTGGATTTGAAGTGAAGGCCAAATATAAAGACACGGTTAGAAGAAGGAGATTGATCTTGAATTAAATATGAGAAAAAGATAGATGTTCATTTTTTTATTTAATTTGGCCTACCTTGAAATTTCTTTTGAGAAAGTATTCTGTGGAGATAGACCTGGGCTGCCTGGATCTATTTCTGGAAGTAGCATGGTCTAGCAGAATGAGTAAGAGATTTTGAGTCACAAGATTCACTGTGTGGTTCTGGATCTGAAATCTAAACTGTGCAACTTTGAACATGTTTACTGACCTCTCTCGGACTCACTTCTCTTCAATTGTAGATAATAGCATTCCTGTACCAGAGTGTTATGAAAATTAAATATTATAATGTTGTCTAAATGCACTTTTATCAAAATATTATATGTGTATAATTTTTTTATATTGTCAGCATCATCTTATACTGTCTAGCTATAAAGCTTTTATAAACATTTAGAAAATGCAGAATTTGACTTCCTATGATTACCAGAGCATAAGAAGGATTGTTAGAAACATAACCATCTGTCCAAAATAGTACAACTTTTTGTCTTAAAATACTAAAGGAATGTATTACTATAAAAATGTGTTGTATTGTGGCAATGGCAGAAACAAATCTTAAGAAAACTTTGTGAACATCACTCAAGACACAGAATGTGCAAACCAAATGGGCAGCAAAACAGAAATATTTTTGAATTTAATAAAATAGTACAATTGCATTCTGGTGCATGGACATCAACCCACAGGAAATATTAATAGCTATTATACTCACATTTATAATTCAATAAAATGTAATTTTATATCCTTTTTAAAATCAGAAAACACTAATAAGATGGATTGATTAAATTAGATGTGAGTAATGACTATGATGCCATTGAGAAAATGGTAAACCACAATGTTGTTTCAATCACAAAAGCCCTCGGTGTTTGCTTCCCCAAAATAAAGCAGATAGTGCCCTTTAAAGATTGATATGAAAATTTTGAAATTGTGAATTTTCTCATCTTAAAGTGCTCTTTTCTATACAGTGAATTAAAATGTGTTAAATTTATATTCTATTTAACTGTAACATCAGGTTGTCTGACAGACTATAAGACTGCATAATTTATCCAAAAGTTTAATTGAATTAAACTAAATATCTAAGGAGATATATTATATATATATCTATATATATTATAATATTATATATATGTATATGTATATAAAAATACTAAAAAGTAGCTTATTTTTTGGGGGGTGCACATTGTAAGAGGAGTAGAAATCTATCGTGTCATATTCCAGAGCATTCTGTGCCCACCATACCCTCCAGCCATCCACAGGTAGTGTGATTGCCCTGATCACCTACTCCAATTACCCCGCAAGCAAGCTTCATGTAAGGAGCATGACCTCAGTGTTTCACATACAAAAGGGAAACTTAAATCTTCTTAGTGCTGTACTTAGACATTTACACTGAATCTGTCATTCTAGCCAGTGGCAGAAATCTCCAGTTGAGTATGCTATGGAGTTTCCTATTGAAACACTCATCTTCACCCAGCATCTTCATGATGTGTACATGTTAGTGATCAAAATGCTCAAGTACACTTCTACAAGAAAGTACATGTATTGAGGAACACATAAAAAAAGAAGTACCCTAAACTCATTTGCCTTATTGATTGAGTATATTTACATGTTGTCTCTTTCCCGAAACAAGTGGAAACATTTCTTCTTCTACTTTCCCTTTGAATGCAAATTACTAAGGATTTATCTCCTGGAAAATGGGAAGAATGTATTACTCACCTCTACAGTAAAGTGTATAGTATAATACATTATAGTATAATATAATATGTAGCATATATGTTATAGCATGTATAACATAACATATTCTATATGTGGCATGTGTATGTGTGGTAAAGCTGTTCATGCTGGTTGTTGAAATACTTGTCATATTCTCATTGTACTATGGGTGCCTGGGGGTCTGTAACACATCACAATTTTATGTATATTTTGTTCTCTCCTATAGTAATTATCAGGACTAACACAGATCTTCATATGCATTAAGTCCGATCAAAATTTACTCAATGAATAGTATCATCCAAATATATTTAAAATAAAATACAACTACCTGTCCCATGCTCTAAGCTTAAACTTAAAGGAACCAAAAATAATTATAACAATCTCATAACATCCTGAAGGCCTTCAGTGTCGAGGACAGAGAAGTGTCTAAAGTTTCTTTAGAACACAGTTCATCTCTTTCACAATAGATCAATTTTGCTTTTGGCATCTGATAGTTTCTCCTCTGAATGAGCAGCTGACTTACTGAGAGCAAGTGACGTTAGAGCAGAGGAAGGCAGGACACAAATGCTTACTCTTGATTCTGAAACTCACTTTTCTTTTCTGTGAGACAAGGGTTGAGAGTCATAAAACTACAGGCTTATAAGAGGATTTACACTGATTCTTCGTTAAAGGAGTTGTGGGCCAGACTGCCAGTTTTCTATCATTCAATGTCTGCTGCTCCTTTCCTGGGTAGAAATGATAGTTGTTCTTATCTGGGAACATTTCCCAGCATGACTTGTAGCTAGATTTAGTGACTAAATTGTAGTCAGCCACATATAAAAGTAAGTGTTACTTGTTCTTTGAGTACAATTTTAAAGGGTTTCAATGCCCTTCTTCATCCTTCTTCTTTTCAGCTGCCCCGGATACATATGCGCTGGCTTGAGGACCAGCATATTGAAAGAACTTGAAAATGGAATCCCACCTCCACCCTACTGCCCTCCTTAACAGAAAAGCAACAGGACTGGTTCCTGACATTGTGCCCTGTGGAGCTGTCATTACAGCTTAATCATTCCACTCACCAGAGAACTCGACATATCACATCACATGTCTTAAGACTATTTAGGATGATGGCACACATTCCAAGCCAACTTTATGATTTCCTTATTGGTGATCTCCTACTATTGAAAAGTAAAATGTCCTCCCAAAGTTTGTTTTCTGACGTTGGTTAAGTGTCCACTATCAGATTGCCATTCTCCCCTCTCTTTTCTCATGTTCTCCTCTGAATGGATAGCCATCCCTTTGTCATCATTTTGTCTAGTTTTCTAATATCCTAACCATTCTCTTAATTTGCAGTTCCATCTCCTGTATACAAGGAACATTATTCTGGAAGACACTTCCCTGAAACATGAGTTTCAACAGAAACTTGGGGGCAAGGGTTCTGCCCATACAGTGAGAACAAGCAATTATAACCTTAAGAGAGCATGGGAATTCTGATGTCACTACTCCATGATTCTTTATTTTCAGTCAATAAATAACATGTACCTCTAATGATGGCTGTATGGTCAGGCAACTCAAGATGGCTGCTCTCTATACATCTCCTGCTTGACTGGTGCCTGCTTCACCTACACACAACTCACATGACTGATCTTCCTTCATATTTGCCCCAGGCCCCAGCTAATGACTGTTCTAGATTTAGAGCAGAACTCACCACTATGCTTATCATAGGGGTGGTAAGAGCCATGACCCTCTGCTGATTACCCTGGTAACCAATGAGCCAACCTGACATCAACTCCCCTATAACTGGTAACCTTTCCTTCCCCACCAGAAGCAAAGACTGCCATCATGTCCTGCCCTCCAGCTCCCACACATGGCAGGATTTTGCTCCAGGACTTTGCTTCAGATGTGCAAGATCACCCTAATCAGTAAACTATTGATTATCTCTGTTGCTGACTCTGGGCTTTTTCTCAGGTCTTGAAGCTGGGCAAGTACAGGGCTTGTAGACCTGCAGGGTGCAGTCCAGTGCTGACATAGCTAATTAATATCCTCACATAAAACACTTTGTTTTTATAAACATAATGTAACTAGTAGCCAAATTGGGTTCAAAAGAATAGAAATACATGGAGATCAGAAGCAACCTTAGCTCTAGGGTCCCTCAGTGGGATATCATGTTACAGCACAAGGCTTGTGGGGAGAAATGAATAGCAGGCACAGCTTTGTCCATCTCTTATCTAATTCTCAATAGTTCCTTCCGCTATTGGACCAACCTGGGATGTGTCTATGTCCATCCAAATACTATCCCTTTCTGAAACTCTTATGAAAATTTCAGTGCAAAGTCATGTTAATTATGATGTTTCACTCATGATGCCACTTAAACATATCATCATCTTGCATTGTTTCAAAATATTGAAAGTATGTAATTACTCTAATTATTTATGTTGCCTTATTTTAGTTGTAATGGCTATATGTTTTTCCAGGTTTATTTTCTTCAATTGTAAAACTGTCTGCTCAAGCAAAGTAGATCTACCCTGTGTTTCACAATGATACCCTGTACACTTTGCCTTCCCAAAATGTTACTTTAAATATTCTATTTGAAGAGTTTTCTCTCTCTTCTCACTCTGTGTGAATAGTGTTCATCCTTCAAAAAGCAGTCAATGCCGGTGACTCCAAAAGTGTCATTCCTCTCACAAAAGAGTATCTGACCTTGTGACTATGCTTATTCTCAGAAAAAAAACATGAATTTGCATAATTTGTTTGGAAGTTTCTATATACAGGTATATCTTATTTTATTGTGCTTCACTTAACGGTACTTTGCAGATATTGAGTTTTTTCCTTACAAGTTGAAAGTTTGTGGCAACCTGGTCTCTGGAAGTCTATCACTGCCATTTTTCCACATTGTATCTCTCTGTCACACTTTGGTAATTTTACCAGTATTTCAAACTATTTCATTGTTATTATATTTGTTATGGTGACCTGTGGTCTTTGATGTTACTACTGTAATTGTTTCAGGGTGCCATGAACCCCACCCACATGAGATGAAAACCAGATTCACAGATGATGTGTGTGTTCTGACTGCTCCACTGACTTGACTGTTCCCCCCTCTCTCTTTCTTTTCTTGGGCCTCACTATTCCCTGAGACACAATAATATTTAAATTAGATGAGTTGATAAACCTACAGTGGCCTCTAAGTGTTCAAGTGAAAGAGGAATCAATCAATGTTTCACTATCAATTATTATTTATTGTTATTTTAAGAAATTTCCAGACATCTCAACTTTCAGCAACTGCTAGCCTGATCTGCCAGCATCGAGGCAAGACACTCCACCAGTAAAAAAATTATGACTCACTGAAGTCTCAGATGATGCCTAACAGATTTTAAAGTATTTTTAATTAAGATATATGTATTGCTTTTTAGATATAATACTATTGCAAGCTAAATAGACTACAGTGTAGTATAACATAAATTTTATATGCACTTGGAAACCAAAAAAATTATGTGGCTCATTTTACTGTGATATGTGCTTTATTGTAGTTGTCTGGAATTGAACATGCAATATCTTTGAGATATTCCTGTATACCTTTTTCTATCATGTATCTAATTATGTCCCTATGAATCTAGTTTCATATCTACCTGTATATCACTTAGTTTGTAAATGCTAAGAAAGTTAATACAATTTTAGGTACCACTTCACACCTACCAGGATAGCTATCATTAAAAAAAAAAAAGACAAGCAATAACAGGAAAGAATGTGAAGTAATTGGAAACACCATACATTGCTTTGAGTCGGGGGGATGTAAAATAGTGAAGCCAATTTGTAAGGCAGCTGGTTCTTCAAAAAGTTAAAGAAAGAATTATCATATGATCCAGCAACTCCACTGTTATGCCCAAGAAAATTTTAAAAATACGTTCAAAAATTTGTACACAAATATTCACAGCATCAATATGCATGATAGCCCCAAAATGAAAACAAGCCAAAGTCTATCAATAAGAAATTGGGTAAATAAAATGTGGTATATCCATACAATACAACATTATTTGGACATAAAAAGAATGAAGTTCTGATTATGCTAAGTGAAAGGAGTCATACACAAAAAGCCATATATTGGATTCCATTTATATGAAATGTTTGGAATAAGTAGGACAATAGAGAGAGAATGTAGGTCAGTGACGGTCAGGGGCAATAACCAATTGATATATGGTTAAATAGAGGACTGACTAAATTATAAATAATAAGATAAAGGGGTACTTTGAAAAAATCCTATCTAATTTTCCTCTTTTTGTTTATTATTTTTGTTGGCCTTCTTTATCCCTTTTAAATTTTTTAGTTTCTTTCTTTCTTTCTTTCTTTCTTTCTTTCTTTCTTTCTTTCTTTCTTTCTTTCTTTCTTTCTTTCTTTCTTTCTTTCTTTCTATTTTCTTTCTTTCTTTCCTTCTTTCTTTCTTTCTTTCTTTCTTTCTTTCTTTCTTTCTTTCTTTCTTTCTTTCTTTCTTTCTTTCAACTGAAGTAAAGTCAGTTTACAAAGTTGTGTCAATTTTTGGTGCACAGCATAATGTTTCTGTCATATATGTATTCATACATATATTTGTTTTCATATTACTTTTCATTTTAGGTTGCTACAAAATACTGAATATACTTCCCTGTGCTATAGAGAAGAAGCTTGTTGCTTATCTATTATATATATAATAGTACATATATCTACAAACTCCTAATTTATTCATTCCCACCTCCTTTCACCCTAGTATCCATAAGTTTACTTTCTATGTCTGTGAGTCTTTTTCTGCTTTGTAAAGAAGTTCATTTGTGTCTTTATTTTTAATTTGTTTTAGATTCCACATATGAGTGATATCACATATAATTTTTTTTTTCTTTCTGGCTTACTTCACTTAGAATGATAACCTCCAGGTCCATCCATATTGCTGCAAATGACATTCTTTTATTCTTTTTATGGCTGAGTGGTTTTCCATTGTATAAATATTCCACAGTTTCTTTATCCAGCCATCTGTCAATGGACACTTAGGCTTCTTCCATGTCTTGGCTACCTGTATATATTGCTGCTATGAACACTGGGGTGCATGTATCTTTTTGAATTAGAGTTATCTCCAGATATATGCCCAGGAGTGGGATTGCTGGATAATATTGTAACTTTATTTTTAGTTTTTGTTAAGGAATCTCCATATTGTTTTCCGTAATAGCTGTACCAATCTACATTCTCACCAGCAGTGTGTGAGGGCTCCCTTTTCTCCACACTCTCTCTTGCGTTTATCATTCATGGACTTTTTAATGATTGCTTTTGGTAGTGTGACCATTTTAACAATATTAATTCCTCCAATCCAAGAACATGGGATATCTTTTTATTTCTTTGAGTTATCTTTAATCCCCTTAATTAATGTTTTCTAGTTCTCCTGATAAAAATCATTCCCCTCCTTGGTCAGATTTATTCCTAAGAATTTTTTTTATTTGGATGAGATTTTAAAAGAGATTGTTTCTTTATTTTCCTTTTCTGATATTTCATTGTTAGTGTGAAGAAATGCAACTGACTTGTCTATGTTAATCTTGTATCCTGCTACCTTGCCAAATATTTTATCAGCTTTATTAGTTTTAGTGTAGAGCCTTTAAGGTTTTCTATATATTGTATCATGTAATCCACATTTAGTGACAATTTTACTTCTTCTCTTTGAATTTAGATTCCTTTTATTTCTTTTTCTTGTCTAATTGCTCTGGCCAGTACTTCCACTACTCTGTTGAATAAAAGTGATGAGAATGGGCATCTTTGTCTTGTTCCAGATTTTAGAGGGAAGGTTTTCACCTTTTCACTGTTGAGTATTATGCTGGCTGTGGGTTTGTTATAAATAGCTTTCATTATGTTGAGATATGTTCCTTCTATGCCCACTTAGGTAAGAATTTTTATCATAAATGATTTTTGAATTTTATCAAATGCTTTTTCTGCATATATTGAGATGATCTTGTGATTTTTGTCCTTTCTTTCGTTGATTTGGTGTATCACATTGTTTGATTTGTGTATATTGAACCATCCCGGTGAAGAATCCAACTTGATCATTGTGTATGATCTTTTTATGTGTCATTGGAGTCTGCTAATATTTTGTGAGGGATTTTTGCATCTATGTTCATCAATGATATTGGCCTATAATTTTCTTTTTTGGTAGTATATTTACGTGGTTTTGATATTGGGTGATGGTGTCTTTGTAGAATGAGTTTGGTAGTATTCCCTCCTCTTCAATCTTTTGGAAGAGTTTGAGAAGGATCAATAGGAGTTCTTCTTTGTATGTTTGGTAGAATTCCCCAGTGAAACCAAATGTAAATTATCTTTGCATTCTTCATAGGATGTGTTAGAGCCTTTATGACTACCACTCTAAAGCAAATAGATATACTAATGGGCTAACATAATTAAAAAACTGAGTAACCACAAATCGAAAACAGGGTACACAGACCTACGGTTGATGCCAAACACATCCCCAATGTGCACCAAATCTCCACTCATTTGTCTTAGAGGCACAGTTCTACAAAGGCACCAGGAGACCAAATCCACCACCTCTGCCTGGGACTAAAATGACAGTCTTGCCTGTGATGTTGCAGGGCCCCTGAGTAATGGTTCATGTTTCAGCCCCTCCTCTGCCCAGAAGACGAGCACCAGCAGTTGTAACGCTCCAGAGCATGCTGAGAAGATGGTTGTGACTGAACCCCGCCTCTCTTCTCACAAGAATGCTCATCAACATTGGTGCAGAGCAACACCCTGTGCACTAGTAGAGATGGCAGCTATGAAGGTTGCAATGCACCCCTCATCCCACATGCAATGGTGCTTTCTATGGAGGGACCCAGATTGATTTGCACTCTCTTCTAGCCACAGCCCGCACCACACTCCAGGCTCCTGAGGCTGCCTGTGTGCAGTCAACCCCAGTCCTCTCCCCAGGCTCATCCGTGTAAGCCTGAGTTCCAGCAGCCCAGCCCAGCCTGTCCCCACTGGCATGCATCTTAGGCTAGGATTCAAAGTGACTCTCACTGCTGGTTTCTCTTAGTTCTTTCTGCTAAGCAGCTGTTACTGCCTCCTCTGAACCTCTGAAGCTCCTGTTCTGTCCCTGTGGATCTCCTTGCTGGAGAGGGAGCTTCCCAGGGTGAGGGCACTATTCTTTCTATGCTGCTCTCTTTCTGTGAAGAATATCATGCACCAATTTCCTTTTTCTTTCTTTTTTTTCCTCTACCTGGTTTTGTGGGGCTTTCCTTGTATTTCCAAAGTAAGAGAAATTATGTCAAATTTCAGGAGTTATTCTGTGTGAATTGTTCTGTATTTGTATATAATTTTTGGTGTGTTCATGGGACAGGGTGGGCCATGTGTCCTTCTACTCTTGTCATCTTGTCAATCCCTTTTCTGGTTTCTAATTGCCATACATTTTCTTAACAAATAACACCAACTGTAAGTGCATAGCAGTTATATGACTGTCCACTGCTGAGCTTCCCTAAAGAGTCTTAAAGAATGTGAATGGATCTACACTTAAAAGTGCAAGTTTTCAATCTTTGATCTCAATTTTTCAAAGGCATTCCTTGCAGTTGCAGTCAGTGCTTGGCTGTGTGGCTGAAATGCATGAATTCAGTCGGTGAGTTTATTGACGTTGAACAGCAGGAACTTGTAAATACAGACAGTTGAAATTGTCAGTTTACTGATAAACCCTTGCATGGGTAAGCAGTTGAAAGTCCCCTGCAGTCAGCCTTGCAGAGCAATCTCCAGTAAAATGGTAGAATTTCTTAACTTTTTCTCCCCGTTTTCTGCCCTAAAGAAGTCAAATACAATTCCTTGGTTTGACCCATTTTAATTATTCACAAGAAGTACCATGCACAAAATTTTGCAAATGTTGATTTAAGATTAATATAAAATAAGGAGAAACAAAATATGAGGTCAAGCTATGGCCAAAGGTGCTATTTTAAATACCAACATCTAAAATATAATATGGAAATATCCTATCTTTTGTTTCTAAAGTTATTAAATGGAAATAATTCACCTTATCCCACAGGAAAACCACATAACATTCAGATATGAAGATACAAATATGTCTAATTCCTTTTTAAGACTCAAATAAGCTGAATCATCTATAGAAGCAAGTACTGATATTGCCAAGTACTGCACTTCTTTCCATTAAGGCTTTTTAAAATATGCTCATGACAGGTAGCTGAAGTATATTTTAAGTTAGTGTGTTATTTTTTCTTTCTAATTTGTTGGTAGAGATTTCATATCCTTTCACTCATATCAATTTTTATTTAACATGCAAAATCATTGCAGGGGAATGAGCAAACTGCATAAATGATGGTCATTTATTGAGATGGCCAAACTCCCTTAGCCAAGCACTTCCCTTTAGCATAGTTTAATTTAGTATAGTTTAATTTTGTACTGAGAAACAAAGCTGACCTTATGCTTGTGTTTCAGAATTTGCATTTATGCAAGTTTAGTAAAACAGGAATAATTCTATTTGTATTATATTATCACAACCTTTCAAAAGTGTATCTCAAAAAAGTAACTATTTTTATTATTAAGAGATAGCCCAACAAGACGTCATTAAAAATGACATCGAGAACAGACTGTGAAATAAATATTTTAAGGAACAATTAGGCCCTTTGTCCCATTCAATTTCTTGCTGATTAATTTTAACTACCATTAATTGAATTTATCTTCAGCATGCTGAGTAAAAAATACCTTAAAATCAAATGTTTTGTATAGGAAATATTTTTTCTATTTCTACTGTTACAATGGTGAAATAAAGAGACATTACAACCTGAGTTTTTGCTGGTGATTATCATAGTTACAGGAAAGTGGGTAAATGATAAAAATAAATAGTAGTAAATATTTGTTTAATCAGTCTATGTTTAAGTAACTTTTGTTGTCCAGATATAATAAAAAGTCAATAGTTTAAAGTCCTGTTTCTTCCTTCATTATTTATGTGTTCACAGGAAGTTTATTTAATATTCTTAAACCTTGATGTTTTCACCTTGGGAAAAAAAAGCTAAAATAAATTCTGGGTACAATAGAGCCAGTGTTGGAGAATTAAGGAAATAATTTATTTTAGGGCCTGACATGTAACAGTTTGACTACAAATCGTTCCTTCCTTCCCTTCTTTTTCTCTTTAACTCCCTCTCATCTTCCTCTCTCCCTCTCTTCCCTACTTTCTTCTTATTCCTTCCTGAATTTAATAATCAGACTTACTAGCTAGCAGGACCATTTTACTACCTCTGTAGATCCAGTCATCCACAATTATAGCCATCTTATTCCACATTATATTAGTGTGATAAGCACACATATAGATTACTTTTATCAAATATGCAACTTATAGTTTTGATTTTAAGTTAATTAGCTATTTAATTCAGATTGTCCATCATTTCTTAGAAGTCACTGAGTATTCTTTCCAACACTTAAATGAGATATGTAACCAATGGAATTTTTTCAACAGAATAGTGAAATTGAATTTTAACAGTGACATGCAATAGTTTTGTGGATATTTATTGGTAGAATTTTGTAAGATCTCTTCTGTAATGTATACAGTATTTACATTTTTCCACCTGTCAAAGAACTCCAGGATTTGATAAGAGAGATTCTAATGGATCATGTGTTAAACTGCATTGGTTGCTTGATCGTTATAAAAGCATGTTTAATCATTGCTGTTTTTGGTAGTGGCTTTACCAAAAATTCTGACAAATTTAATTGTGATAGTTAACAAATAATTGATAGATTATGTGTTATCATATAACATAGAATGAATAATTGAATACAAAAAATTCAACATGACTACTTCTACTCTATTGAAGTGTTCATATTGACAACTACCATCTCCTTGCACAATAGTTGCATTTAGTTAAATGTCTTGAAAAACATTATTTGGAAAACTCAAGGTCGTCGGGAGCCAGAAACTTTAATGTGCAATTCATTTTCACAATTTATGGTTCTAAGAGAGTTGCTCCAAGTCAAGATGAGGGAATCTGTTAATCAAAATTGGCAGAGAGGTACAGAGAGGATTGCTTCCAGGTAGTTTTCTTTTTTCAAAGACACACAGGCATTGTGTGAACAAGACACTTCTGTTGTATTTGTTTTGAATTAAGATTTTATTGATGATTTCTGATCAAAATAATTTATACATTTTAAACTTGCACTGAATGAAGGGAAAATCTGCACAAGATGGATTGGTTAGATTGAACTTTGTATTCTCTTTTGACAAGTGTGTGTCCCTATACTTTTGCATATAGATCAAGAACAATATTTCAAAGCATTCTCGCCAACAGCAAGCAGATCTCCAATTTAGAGTGTCTTGTCTTGCTTTTAATTTGCGTTTAGAGTGTACCTTATTCTAGTTGGGAAGTTGTAGTCTCACTTCTGTATGTGGAATAGTGAAGCTGTTTATATATCTGAACTTGTTATATGTTGGTATCATTGTGTCTGTTGGGGACTGGGAAATAAATAAGCTTAATAAATTGATTCAATATTGAGTGTGTTTGAATTTAATGAAACCTAAATTGTACTGATTAATTCTCAACACTATAATTACAGGTTAATTTCAGATCACTGAATTGTTTTACTTATATCAGGGCATCACAGATAGGTTAGAATGATATGTTGTAATATTTTGGATACAGTTATTTTGGTTTTCACACTAATTAAAAGTTTTACCTCCATCTCTGCCAAGGACAAAGGGACAAGAATACAGTTTTTTAGAAAATGATACATTTGTAGACCATTTGATGTTTCCATAGAACTGCATGAGCATTTGCTTATAAGAAGGAATTATGCTCCTCTTTTTACTGTACAGATTAAAGACAAGTCAGGAGAGAAAATATTAATACAGACAATGAGAGGGCAAAAGCAATATAATTTGTTAATTACTACAGGAATGTAAAATAAAGGTGAAAATGTACATCAGTGAAGGTTAAACTAAATCTTGAATTGTGAAACAAGCTATAACCATGTAATTAAGCTGAACTATTTACAATTGTTCAAATGCTTTAAATTTTTTTAATCTCAAATCTTTACTCAGAATGTTCTTGCCTGTTTCCTATTAGCATGTTATTTATTTTGAAGATTTTTCAGAAATGCTCCATATTATCCTACTGTAACTCTCCTCTGAACTACCCTCAGTAGAGTTAAATGTTTCTTCCATTGTGCTCCCTTAGTAGATAGTACATACCTTTATCATATAACTATTCAGATACTTGTTTATCTCTTCAGCTTGACCTTAATCCCCTAGAAGTCAAAGCTTTTTCTATTTTTTCCATATCTCCATTTCCTAGTGCATGCTCCCAGATTTTATTCCTCTATTCAAACCTTACTATTGAATCTATACTGGAAGTATCTTCTCAAGACACTCTTTGGGGAACCTGTTTTTATGACTTATACTATCAGCTCAAGACATCTCTCATTATACCTCTAACTTCAATCTGATCACCTCCTCTGAAGTTTGACCTATACTCAGCTTTCCATCTGACATCTCTGCTTTAGTGCCAGAAAAGGTGTCTCTAACACATTTTGCAAACTCATCTCATTCCTTCCATAAACTATGTCCCCTGTTTTGCTGCTTAAGCTCAGGTTTAGGGGTCATCCTTGATACTTCTGTATTCCTTAGTCCTCACATAAAAAATATCACCAATTCCTGATTAGTACATTTCCAAAAAACACCTTCTTGATCTTCAACATCATGACCACCACCCAGCATCTTCTAATATCTTTCTCTCCTTTTATTCACTGAATTTCAGTTGCACTGGACTCTGGTGTACTGAAGACTGTGACTTTTACCCATCTCAGTACTTAAATGTGATGATATTCTATCAGAAAAACATGAATTTGAATTCTTGGGCATGGCTATATCCTTCTCTTCACTCAGCTCTCAGGTTGATTTACTTCTTTTAAGGAAAATACTGGGCTACAAATTCTATATAAGAATCTGCTACCCTGATTGTTTTCTTACAGAGAATTTGTCTCTTTCTTAGTGCTTAAAATCTCATTATTTTGTATTCAGGTCTGCCTTTATTATATAATATTCATTTCCCCATTCTAATTTAAAAAACACAAAGATAGTAATCATCTCACCATTATGTACCAAACATGTAGAACAAAGCCAAGCACATAAGAACACCATAAATATTTGTTAAAAAGATGAATGCATAGATTGAGAAAGAATCAAGAGAAACACCATAATCAGAAGGATAGAGGGTGCTATAATACAAGCTTCATGGAGGGAAGCATATTTTGTTTTATACATTATATCCCTTTGTCTAAGGATATTCTGATGTGTTATATGTATTCAATATTTGTTGAATAAATGTTAGAATTTAGAAAGCAATGCCTAAAGCAGTTTTGAATGACAGCATCAATGTCAGGATATAGATTCAAGAAAAATAAAATTAAATTCTTCCACATACATGAGACACTTCAGTTTTTACAAAATTTCTGCTAACTATATTCACTGCCTTATCAATCAGTGAATAAAAGGGGTAACAGCAGTTTTTTGTGTCACTGTATAAGATAATGTAATCAAGATAATGAAGAAGCAGAAACAACTTAAAATCAAGGAACACAGTAATAAATGGATTAATTAACAAAATGACTTTCATGGAGAAGAAAAAATAACAAAAAGCACTCATTTTAAATTTTGATCTGTAAGTAACAAAAGCAAAAAGAAGAATTTAAAGAAAAAAATTAAGTATGCATTTAATGGTATAAAACTTCTATTAATATTGGTTTTCTGTCACTTCATACAGTAGTTATCCAACTGCAAAACTGCAATAACAGCTTTCACATTTATTTCTTCTTAAAGTCTATGCTTTAGGCTAATTTCTCCTATCCCATTTCTGTTTCTTTTCACTCTTTCCAGAAGGCAATGGAAAAGATTTCTAAATAACTACAGCATTTGCCCAGTTCACAATGGAGGAAAAAATGAACAGCGTAAGGAGCTAAAAATCATCTATAGTCTGAGTTTTAACTTTCAGATGATAAACAATACTCAATCTATTCTAGATTCTATTTTAGAAAGAACGAGAGGAGTAAATATGATATAATTAAATGCCCATCCAAATAAATTTCAGAAATACACATAAATAGATTTTTAAAAAAGTTATCATAAAAGCATAATTTAAATTACAACTTAAAAAAGGCTTAAATTTAATCCAATTAAGCTACACATAACTTAGTATAAAGTTCAGTGTGAGGATCTTATTAAATAAGTGTTTTTTCTAAGTCTTCTCAAAAAGCAAGAACATTATATTTCTTTCCATATGCTTAATGATATTTGTTTTGTAGCGTACTCTGATAGACACTAAAAAAATTCCTTTTATGGGCCCCAAGATTCCTGACATCACAAGGAAATGATTCATTTACAACTTGGGTAACAGATGAGTTTTTTAAGCACTGATTTGGGGCTATTGTTAATAACAAGGTACATGAAAGTTTCTTTATAAAACTAAAATTGTATAATAAGGGAGGGTTTATTATAGTAAATGGTAAATGTATAATGTAAGTTTTTTCATGGAATCCCACACTTGGAACCTGGGCCTATTTTTTTCCCTTTGAATAACAGATTCTTCCCTAAATCATTTGAAATCTGTTCCCTGTAAATTTTAAATAGGATAACATTATTTTGTTATAATAGAGTAGTGTAAATTTAAGCACAACCATTCTGTTTCAATTATAGAAGTGTCATTGGGATTTCATTACACAATTTGAAAGACTGACAGCAAAAACCACCTGCATGTTCCTGATCTGGTAAGGAAGGCCTGGCTCCTCTAGACCAGGGTTTCTGGACTTTGGCATTATTGCCATTTTGGATGGGATTGTGCTTGTGTGTGTGTCTGTGGTGGGGGGGAGTGAGGAGGAATGCTGACTTGTACATTTTATGACATTTAGCTGCATCTTATATGAAATCGCAATAGCATTTCACTCCTAGTATGACAATCAAAAATCTTTCCAGATCTTACCAAATGTCCCAGGAGAGAATTACTCAAGGTGGAGACCTACTGCTTAAAAAAAAAAAAAAAAAACTCTGAGCAAACCACCTAGTCACTTAAAAGCATAATCCTTCAGCCTCTCTTCCTTGGAAACCTGGTGGAATCAGTGCTGCAGCTGTCACCCATTCCCTACGAAAATCACTGCCTTTGTATGAAGTAGTAAAGCTGAGATATTGCACTTAAGAGCTCACTACCAAGCAGTGAGCAATCTCCTCTCTACAAACATCATGGACTCAAGTCAGGGGCCCTTTATCCCTTGCCCTCTTCCTCCACCGTCTAAGGTAGATGGAGGTAATAACCAGATGTGCTTTATTCAATCTATGGTTTCTGCTAATAGCCACATTAGAGAAATGAAGCTGCTCTTGTTGGTTTAAAAACTGATCCCCATACATAGAGTGCAAAGAGAGACTGAAGAAAGAGGCAAACCACTCCAGACTGGTATGTGGCAGGTTTAATAAGCATGGGAAGTTACACATGAGGTTTGTCTTGGGTGGCTATGGGACAAATAGACTTCTGAACCTGCCCACCAGAATCTTAAAAGTTTATTTGGAGGCCTTTACTGGATTCAGTCACATGTACTTTCCAGATTGTCTCCATCATACATTGCTTTCTCAAGGCTGTGTCCTTGAAAACAGCTCCAGCTGTGGGAGAGGTGGTCAGAAGGTACATGGCAAGGGCAGAGGAGAGGGTGAGGAGCCTCTGATTGGTGGGTCCAGCTCATGAGTCAGCTGAAGTCACATCCTCTCATTGATGACCTCCAATAGCTCTTTGTTTCTTTTTTGAAGTTCAAAGATCAATCTTTACCTAAGCTTTTATTAAGGACCTGTGTGTGTTAATAAGCCAGGCCTGTTGACATTTTATATCTATTTAAAAGACCATGGTGATGTGTCCTTCCATAGATTGTGATCACATGTAACCATAGGTCCACAGTTTCTGCTCTGGAGAAAATAATAAATAGGAACAGTGCAGAATCCCACCTTTAGATGAGCAGCTAACTTCAGAGGTGGCTGACAGAGGACAACGTCAATAAGCAGGCTAGTACACTCTCATCCATCCTCTCTAAGAAAGAAGCAACCTCAGCTCAGGGTCTCTAGAATTTCTAACAGGTGAAGAAAGCCACATTCTGGCAGAAGGCATGAATAATGAACTTAATATCTAGATCTCACTTGATATTTTATTTGTCAAGGAAAACTTATCGAAATAATTTTGTCCAATTCCTGTTGATCAGTGTTGTATCAGTTATTTTGTGTTGAATAAAAGAAACACCAGGAAACTTAACAACTTAAAAAGAAAACCACTACTTCTGTCAGGTTCTCTAGGTCAAAGCAAGTCATAGACAAGCCCAGATTCACAGAACTGAGAAGCAGATTCCATCTCTTGAATAGGAGGTGCTGTAAAATATGTTAGTCATTTGTTTTGTAATTTTTCTTAGATGTTCTGAATTTCATTAATTTTGCAGTTAAAACAATTAAATGAGGTGTTTTTCAAAGTAAGAAAATATCCTTAATTTTGGCAGAAGCTATGAAATTTATAATATGGATTTGCACAACGTTTATAAATGATTCTATTTGAAGAGCAGGCATAGACAATTGTATTTTATAAAGCACCAAGCCCAGGAATGAGGTACTGCTTCTAGGAAAATTGACTGCAAGCCTTTTTCCTACTTATTTCTTTTTCTTCCTTTGTTCTTTCCAGTCAAATTCTTGATACATGAATGTCTTCAGGTGGTAGAATAGAAGTAATTTTTTAAAATAACATTAAATAAATATTTTACTATATCCTCTTACACAGTTTCCTGTAATATTAATCTATAGGTTTATTCACTTTTAGGGGAAATCATGATTCCATTAATGTGCCCAGGATCTTTTAAAGAGTGTTTTCAGTTCTTATTCAGATAACAGATGCTCCGAGGCTATGTAAACTACATAACTTTCTCTCTGCCATGCCAACAATTATAAGCACTTTGCTTATGGCTTATTTCTGTAGCTTTTAATATATAAAAATTCTAAATTATATGATTTTATATTTGGTGTCTGTGTATTTGCAAACATACTCTTCACATGGAGATTTTGCTTATAAGCTTAAAAATGACCGAAATATTCATATAAAATTATAGATTTAGGAGCCCTATAAAGTTTGCTATTCTATGATCATATATATATTACATATTTTTCTCTTAAAAAGATAAGATATATTACAAATGTACTCTAAGACTGTAGATCTAAGAATAAAGGCTTATGCCACAAAGAAATAAAGCACAGTAGGAAAAAGGACATGAAGAAGGGATATAAGAAAGATTGAAGCCATTAAGTAAGAAAGGACAGTAGAAAAGAGGATGAGGAGGAGAATGATATAGAGTAGTTTAAAAAATAACAAAAAAAGTATATGTTTTCTTTCCTCTTTTTCATAGTTTTATGTGCTTTTATTGTTTTCAGAGTAAGCCACACAGTAAAGGAAAACCCACATTCTATTGCTGAATACTCAAGCATGCTTTGAAAGTAGCCATGGTTTAAACTGTGTGGGACAGCAGAATAATTCGATGGACTTGAGCTCAGGCCTAGTCCTACCCCGACATTTGCCATCTGAAATGAGCTGGGGAAGCCTCCCTGAAACTCATTTTCTTCAACAGGAAATTGAACATGATAATAGTTCCCTGTTAGTGTCAATGTAAATTTTGAATTTCTTTTTTTAAATGCAATCTTTTCTTGAGGTGAGTAGGGGCCAAGGTAATTTGGTCTGTTTTTTTGGTTTGTTTGTTTAATGGAGGTCCGGGATTGAACATAGGACCTCGTGCATGCTAGGCATGCACTCTACCACTGAACTCTACCCTACCCCTCAAATCTGAATTCTTGAAAAATTAAAATATGTACAGAACAGTGTAATAGTCCAATAAAGGGTAGATATTTTACAAATATACACCAACATATTTTTGAGGAACCACTTTTTATTCTGTTTCTGGTATACAAGAAATTTTTATATTTGAAGTAAATAAAATATATGCAGATACTTGAGAAGTCAACCTCCCAACCTTTACTCAAACTTTAAGCAAATATGTCTAGATTGTTTAAAACTTCAGGGATGTCAAAAAATTTCAGTTGCATCTTGTTTATATTTGTTTTTTGACAAAATCAAGAGTTTAAAAATGTTAGTGTACAGTTGATTCACCAATACTTAAATACTTAAAAAATGCTTTTTTCCTCTGGTTCATCTGGACTGGAACTCAAAGCTTTCACAATTCAGTTCTCGCATTGATTCCTTTGGATACATTTCTCTGACTTCTTTAAGTACCTGGTGTCCTATCTCTGTGTCTAGACAACTTTTTCATAAGACACAAGATGTTGGAGTAGTGTGTGTGTGTGTGTGTGTGTATGTATGTGTGTGTAAAACCTTTTAGAAATTATCTAATAGATAATATCACTGCCTTAGAGAAAATGCTCCACTGAAGATCAATTGCAATTAGCAGAAAACCTAAGACTTTTTCATGGCCAAATTGAGCCCATATTATTCCTTCACATCCACCCCATAAAACTTGTCATTGTTTCCTTCAATCCCACTAACATTTTCTCCTCTTTTTCTCTCTTTCTCTCTCTCTCCCCCTCTTCCTTCCTTCCTTTCCTTCTTCAATTCTTTAGAAACCTCAAGCCACTATCCTCTTTGGAAATTAAGCCTGACACTCTCTTCTCCCAATATCCTGTTGTGGCTGAGTGTCCATTTGTCACACCCCAGCTTGAACTGTAACTCCCTAAGAGAAGCCATTCAGAATGCTAGCTCTAAAGTAGCCATGAAAACTTCCTCACTCTATACCTCTCCCCCTTATTTCTTCTTTACTTTTTTTTATTTTTTGCATTCTGAAATTACTTTACTTATTTTCTTTCATTTAGAGTGTCTCTCTCCCAGTTAGAATGTAAGTTCTTGGAATGCAAAAATTCCACAGCCCTTTAGTATAGAGAAAATGTGTGATGAATACATAGTATATATATTTGAATGACTAACCTTTTGAATCAATAGATGTATGAATATATAAATAAGGGCTGGAGAGGGGACAAGGAGACACACTCTGACTTACTCCATTCATAATTGTTTCCTAAAGAATGGGTGAGTGATATATCTCCTGGAACATGTCTAAGTCAGCGTTACACTCCTATGTGTGTGTGGGAAGGAAGTTTATTATGACATCACTGAGTGGCTCACTCAAATCTCCTTTTATCCTGAAAATGTTTAGATATATCTGCTGTGCTACACACAGAAAAAGTGATAGAGAAAACTGCCCACCACTTGGTTTACTCCCTTCCAAGTCCATTATATTTTTCAATTTAAATATGAGAGATAATCAATACACTGGTTGCACTCCAGATGTTTTTAAGAAAGTAAACTGTAAATGTGATATGACCTGAGATTGAAAAAAGAAAACTGTGTGCAGAGGGATCAGTGAATTTCAGTGCCGTCACTGAGCAGAAGTAGCAAGAAGGATTTTGAAAGCAGGGAATGCAGCTTTTTCCTAGGGGCATTCTAAGCTTTGGGCAGTTTCTGCTTTTTTTCTCTTCCAAAAATATTAAATGATCTTACCAATGTTATTCATCTTTCTTACAGTAATTATATTTTACATATTTACCATGGCTGATTCTACTAGAACCTGAGCTAACCTACCACAAGGAAATCATTCTGAACAGAGACACAGTAAATTACCACAAGGTATGGGTTAAAGCAGTTTCTGAAAAAAGTATCTATTTTACTCAGGAAAGAACTTAAAGGGAAATTGGATTAATTCTATTAAGGAAGCAGAAAATGTTTATTTAGTTATCTGCTTAGACATCAGGCATATAATGTAATTATAGATAGATATGCACGTATATGTATATAAAGTCCTGCTCTTCTTTCTTCAAAAATCCTAGACTTTCTATGAAGTCTTTTCTATTAGCTTCATTACATTCACCCTTTTATTCATTTATCTATAAATAAAGTTGTATTATAAAATTACCAAATGCCAGGCACTAATCTATAGTAGTGAATTCACAGGTCCTTAGCCTCACAGAGTTTACACTGTATTGGAAATTATTAGCTGGTATTTAAGAGCACTCCTGATACTCCAGCAGTCTTAGTTCTTTGGTGGGCATTATGTTAATATCATTTCTCATTCAAAGGACAAGGAGATGAAGTCTCATACCATGCAAATCACTTCTTCAAGATCATCAAGCTAGTAAGCATTAAATATGAGATTTAACCCCATCCAGGTTGCCCATGCCCACGAGTCCAGCTGCCATGCTAACAGACTCACCTTTTTAACACATATTCTTCTAATACATATTATCTATGCTACTCACATGTTTCCTTGATTTTTTAAGTAAACTTAATATTTTAATGGTGAAAATAGAAAACAACACAGAAATTTGGAAAATGGAGAAAATATTCATATTGACACCATGTTATAACTATTATTCTCTAAATATTCTCATGTTTCTATCTGTTAACACTTGGAATCATAGTTCATGAGCAATTTCACCTCTTGTCTTTTCCTTTTTATTATAATGTTTCTATTATGTTACATGCAATTCACATACATTTTATTATAATGTTTCCACAATGCTACACAGAGTTCATAATCATTACTTTTAGAGGCCACTTAAATGTCTATTGAGTTGATATAGCATAATATAATTAATAATCTCATTGGTAGATATTTTACTTCACTGCAGGGAAGAACCACATAAAAAAGGTCTTTAGAATTTCAATTCAAGTTAAATTGAACATGTACAATTGTTTGACATCTTTATGGTAGCTAGCCTTCCAGGTACTGATATGTCTCCAAAAATGCACTTCAACAAACATTTCTTGTAGCCTAACATTCACCACTCCCTGCGATAGGTCTTAAAGATGTCTAATTGGTGGGAAACAGTCTCTAAACTTAAGAAGCTTCTAAATCAGTCACAGATGACAGAAATCCAAAACAGTATGAGCAAGAACATATCAAAATGCAGCAAGTCTAATAATGTGGTGTGATGAAAATGGATGTGATAGAAAGGGCTTTGGAAAAGGTGATATTTACACAGAAATCTGAAAGGGCGGTAGAAATTAGTGGTTTAGGATGAGCCTGCTTAGGCTGCTATAACAAGATACCACATGTTGGGTGGCTTAAACAACAGGCACACTTATTTCCATACCATTCTGGAGGCTGGCAGTCTGATATCTAGTTGCCAAAAGGTTGGTCTCTGGGAGACCTCTCTTTCTGCCTTGTAGATGATGATCTGCTCTCTGTGTCTTCATATGTCCCCTTTTTTGAATGTACATGGAGAGAGACCCGGTATCTTTTTCTCTTTTGATAAAGACAGAAGTCCTGTGGGATTAGGGTCCTACCCTAATGACTTAATTTAACTAATTACCTCATAAATGTCCTATGTATGGCCACAATTACATTGGGGGTTAGGACATCATATGACATCATATGAATTTTAGAAAGACACAATTCAGTCCACAACAAATAAGCAGAAGTGTGGAGATGAGAAATGAGTTAAATCCTGAGGAAGGGAAGGGATAGATAGATAGGTAGGTAAAGTTCATCAATAATACATTTAGAAAATTGTTTTAAAAATGTATGATGGGGAGAGAAGAAACTAGTAAAATAACTGCATACTATCTTAGAGGAGATTAAATTGAAATTTCCAGGAAAATTAACAATCACAGTTTGAACAAGTCGCTTAAAACAAGAAAGGAAATCAATTATTTAACAGCATTTTTAGTTTATAGATTTGCTTCTAGTTAGGGTCAAGAATGAATAATTAACTTAGTTGATTACAAAATCATTCTGAATAATCTGCTCATATTTTTAAAGATAATATGAAAACTATAATCTTAAAATGTGAGAGAAGAGAATATACAGAGAGACAAAAGAAGATTGTTAACAAGAAATATGTACCTCCAACAGAAGCCTCTAAAGAAATTAACTAAACCTTTGTCAGGGCAGGAGACTGGAATAAGATTATAGACTCAGATTCCTCTTTTGACCAATATTTGGACAAACTTGATCAGATTGATAAAGATGGAAAGATGACATCTGCCTTAAACTTATTATCTAATAATGATGTACAAATGTTTTCAAAGGCTGTCTGTATTTCAATATATGAAATCTCTTTCTGTATTATGGGAGTTAGAGTTCAAAAAATCTTCCTTTGTGGACTCACAATATATGTTAATATGACAGCTAAATTTTTTACATATTTTTAGAAAACGAAAGTGATTTATTAAATACAATTTTAAAAATTTGATTTATAAAAGAGCTGGAGGTGGCAACCCACAATAAATTAATCTATTGTGAACTATGAAAATATTAATCAGCTTGATGTAAACATCTGTGGTTCACAGAAATGGCCTGGAATTATTTATCAGTGTCATTTCTCCTTTCTGCCTCACCTAACTCCACTTAATGACAGGGACTCGCATATCTTTGTCATTACATAGGGAATAGAATATGTGCCGAAACATACAGCTCAGGGTTTAAAAGTTAAATTTCATGAATATTTATGAATACACTGTCTAGTATACAAAAATTCTAAAATACCTGAATGATTGAGATTTAGCATTCAACTTGACAGAGTGAGAAAATGTTAGCTTTAAATTTAAAATAAAATAACTACCATTTCTTAATCTGTTAGACTGTACTAACAGCTTTACTGCCCCTATTTAATTTAACTGTTCAAAACATTTTATTTAAAAAATACTGAAGAATGCATGGAAATGCAAATTGATCGTAAGTTACAAAGCCAGAATTTGAAATCGAGTATATCTGATTCAAGATGCCATGTTCATTTTTCTCATCTGCAAAATTGAAAAAACATATACCATGTCCTCCTTAACTCACATTATATTGAGGTTCAAATGTAAGAGTGAAAATATTGTAAATTGTGACATCTAAATAGTTGTACAATTATTTATTTAGCTATGGGTGATGGTTGCTAGTACAAGCTAATAACAACTTAAAACTCATATATATGTGGATAGTTGAGTTAGAATGAAGTTCTTCAGTGGATTAACAGGAATTAGTGAAAACTAGTTTTGTGGTTGTTAAGTTCATCAAATCATTGAAGAAGAAGTGTTTGAAAAGTCCTTTAAATCACATAAAGAAGGTAGATGTTTGATCCAATTCCAAATCAATATCCCTTCCTCCTTTAAAAATATATGTCTAATTCCCAGCTCACTTTACCAATATTTTCCCAAATCTTTCAAACCTCTATGGCATTCTTCTCTGGTGTTTCTATATGAAAAGCTTCCTGGATGTCTGTTTTATATTGTTCTAGTACTTATCCAAATATTCATTTTTAATTAACATTTCCTATCTCTGTTTCCTAAGGCTGTTATGTAACTGTGTCTATGATACCAGAGAGATCACGGACTTTGCTTCTGTAAGTCACAAAACCCTTCAACTAATTATCCTGCAATTAGCAATGCGCAATGAAGAAGTAAGTTCTTAATATTTGCTTGTGGTTGACAAGTATCATGACAATGCAATTTTCTGAAAAGTTTACCAGCTCACTGGGAGTGTTTAACAACCTGGGGCCTGACATAATGGACCATATTGCATTCATATCTAACATCATGAGGCCCACTATAATATAAATGATGAAACTAAGCAAATAGATAACTGATAGAGACTTTATGCATGGATTAATGTCTTTGAAAAATGTTTATTAGTGTATTTGTACCTCCAGTATGTCTGAAAAATGTAGGTAATAATCTACCTTCTGGAACAGCACTGAATATATATATATGTATATGTGTGTATATAAATATATATATGTATATGTGTATATATGTATGTGTATATATGAATACATTTACTTAGTTTCACATCCACACATCCACAAGCAAACATACAAAATATCCATTATATATATTTGTAAACTTATATAGAGGACTTCCTTTTTTATGTGTGAACTATTCACGTGGTATCTTATTTTTAAAACACAATATGCATATAAGAAAGACTGCATTACACATATCCATATGTAGGAGCCTAAGCGATTGTTGATCTTTTTTTTAAATAGGACTATTATTCCATGATCTCTTATTTCTAAATCCAGAACTCTCTTCCCTACTGTCCTATGAAGGGGAAAGTGGAGTGTGTGTTGGAGAGCAGTAGATGAGAGGCCTTAGTAAATCAAAGAATGAAAACTCATCATTTTGTCCTTAGATATGTGACATACAATTTAACCACATTCATCATAGGAAAAACATTCAGGAAAAATTTTAAGTCCCCTAGTTCCATTTGTTAAAGGTGATATAAGTTGATCTTTTTTATTGCTTTATGTTTTTTTTTTTGAAAAATGAATTTTCCTCATGGAAGAACTTTGCCCTGCCTTGGAAAACAGCTTGCCATCAAACATGTTCACCAGATATTTACAAGCTTGATGCATTAAAGGGAAGGATGTTTGCATACAAATCTTTTCAAATTTTCTTGGATGTAATGCCAGAAGGGTTTGATTTGTATGAGATTCTACTTGATGGAAAGCAGGGCAGAGCTATCACATGGTTCCCAGTAGGCTTACACCCAACAGCATGAAAACTTGGAAGTCTGCCTGTATTAGCTTATGTGATGACTGCAGAGCTCAATCGCATTTAAGATTTAATATCATTGGCAAGATGCCTCCAGCAGCCACCGAATAATATGGAGTAAAAATGTCTTAATCTCCAAAAGATTGCTGCCTTGTGAAGTAAATTACTCTAGTTACATTAACAAGTTACCTAGGTACAAGGTGAGAATATAAAATCTTAGAACTTAACTCTGGTTCATATATATTCAAAAGGTAGCAGGATAAAAGCAATGGATAGACTAAGAAGAAGCAGGGAGAAATTTGTGATGTTTGGACACCAAAGAAGACTGAAATTTATGAGAAAGAAGTATCAACCTAGTGTAAAAAGTCGGGTCTCCTTTGGCTCTAATAGTAAGTTTGTCATTTATAAGTAGTGTGATCTTGCACAAGTAACTTAAATTCTTTACTTCTGTTTTCTTGATTGTAAAATTAGATTAATAATGAAATCTAGCTCATGGAATTATCAGGGAGGCTTAAAAGGACAAAATACATTAAATTATTAGAACATCTAGACTTTTATACTATAGTTTGATGTTATTATCATTATCAAAGTCACTAAAATTAGGAATTAAAAGTGATTATTTTCTTTACTTTTCTATGTGTAACTTCTATTGTTACCACAATTTCTTTATTTCTTAATGCCTACATTCAGTTCAAGCTCTAAAGAGAAAAGACTAAAATTTTTCTATTATTTTAAATGGTTAATAACATATTCTTTATAATGGAACAAAGTCTCTTATTCTTTACCCTAAAATGACCCACTAAAATTTAAACTGTGAGTTACAGAGAATTTGGTAAATCTAAAAACTCACCGTGCTTTTTATTTTAACAACATTAAATTAAGATGAATGCAAAGATTCTTTAATCCGGAAATAAAGATGAGAGCTGCATCAGTACATATTTGGAGATTGAAGCCAAAACATTAGTAATTTTGGACATTAGGAAATTTAAATCCTAGGACATTATTTAAGAACGTACAACTGCTAGACTGACACTAAAACACAAACACTGGTGTGGAGGCTACCAATTGTAAAGCTAGTATTCATAAACACTAAGAACTTCTCTCACAATACTTTGATATTTTTTTCCCTAAAGTGTGACCAAGGATAGAGTATTTATCGAGACTTAATTGTGATAAATATCAGGATTATGTGTTTTTCTGAAATCCATCAATGAAACATAATGAAATAATCTATAACCACTGATTTAATATTTCCCCTGTTATTTGATTGTGAATATGTGGGGTGGAGAATAAAATTTAATAAAATTTCAATCACATAGGTGCAATAGCATTCAATCTCAATATCCCAAACGAGTTGTTCAAAACAGATTGTCATATATCAAATCACTGATATGCTCATCCAGGACAATGACCTTAGCATTTGTCATCTTGTCACTCGTAAAAACCCTCAAGACCTTGAGGCAGAAATGTCCATTTTCCTGCCCACAAAGGCTTGTCTCAGATAGGTTGATTTAAATTCTCATGTATTTAGAATCAATTGGAGACTTTTCAATATAACTAAAATTATATAGCAGTTTTGAAAAGAATTTTGCTATCAGAGGAAACACAGCAGTAATGAGATAGAGAAAAAAATAATAAAAAACCCCTTGCATTTACTTGGCATTAGTTTTGGCTATTTAGATTCTTCTTTCAAAGGATGTCCGCGATAATTATTTTTCTTTGTTTTCCTTCGGATTGGCTCTTCATTTGACAATGACTGTGTAAGCTCTATGTTTTGAATATGTGCATGATTGACAACAGCAAAAGGGGAAGAAATGGTCACTTAACTTGAAACTCCACAGGAAAACAGGAAACTCATATAAAGATGATTTTAAGAGCTGAATATATGTTATTCTGTTTGAAAATCATTGTACTGAGAGAATTTTAATAACATTTTAATTAATGTGTGACGAGAAGAAAGTCTGCATTTATGGTACTTGTACAATATTAGCTTTGATTTTACGTCTTTTAAAAATATATTTTCTACAGTAACATATTTGGTTCATTGACAGTCATTTATATTACTCATTAGATGATAATATATGAATGAAATTGCAGTTAAATGCATAAAACATTGCTACATGAGGCAAAAATTCTAAAACAAATGTATTAAAGCTGTCTCCCATTCTGTCTGACACTCCAGTTGATCTCTGATATTTAGGTTACCATGACAACATGAAATTTGTGTACTACTTAGCATTTAAGAATTTATTTTTAATTTTTATCCTTATTTGATTTTTAATATATTTAACGATAATTTCTCATAAATTTCTGTTTTATATCAAAATAATAAAACATTTGAGCACCTTAAAATGTTCTAATAAGTTATTATAAATATTATTTTAATAAATTATATAGTTACTGTTTATGAGTTACAACAAATTATATAATTAATAAAAATATATAGGTATTTAGTTTTCTGACAAATTATTAAAATACTATAATAAAAGACACAAAAAATTATGGCAAATGTTTTTCCCTTCTTTATTCCTAATAATAAAATTAATCCTAAGAATTTACAGCAGCCCTGATATTTAATAATTTAGTCCATACACACACATGCAGACACACATACACTCACACACTAACACACAAAATTCATATACTGGCCAATGTTAAGGGCTCCTTTTTAAGAAGACAGTGTCATATCTAACACTTGTTTGGTTGTTTTGGTGGTTGAAACTCTCCCAGTAGGGACTTTGCTTTATTTGTAACCCTCTTCCCAAAATGCAATCACAAGGAAATGATTGATTCAACTGTGGCTAAAGAGTTTATGAGTGATTTGTTCACAACTTATTTCTATTTTTCATTTTGTGAAGATCAATGGAAGTCAGCAGTTGTGATACTTAAAAATCTAAAAAGCATTAAGTGCACCACCACATAGTAGGTCCAGAAATGTTCCCATGTGTGTTTATCAACTTTACTTATACAAAATCCTACAGCAAAACTCCAAAAAAGGGCTCCATGTTTTCACCTCCTGCTCCTGGGAAGGCGGTGGGGATACTCAGCCTGAGGGGCAAATCATATTAAAATAAAAGTTAAAGAAATGAAGAACAATCTTATACAAGGCCCAAAATAATATAGACCTTGTTTAGAACTATTACCTATTAAAGGACATGTGAAAAGGAAGAACAACTACAAATAAACAAACACACTTTGACCCAACAGTCTGTCTTTCCTTCCCACTTATCTGTTAAAAACCACAAATAAACTTAATAAGGATATCAGTGTTTTCAAATGGCACCTTAAACTCAGGGAATGACCAATATTCAGCCCAATTGGCTTAGTTTGCTGGAGATTGTCTTCAAAGAGAACATAAGAGAAAATACTTGGTGTTTCAGGGAACATTATTTCTTCCTGATGAAAAGGGAGAGTAGTAAGAAAGATCTCCTCTACACACTCCTTCCTTGCTGCTTTCAGATGTTGTTAACTGAGGATGTGATACTGAAACCCCAGCACCATCTGATGAATGGAGGAGTAGCCAGAATACTCAGCAGAATGCTTGAAAAGGATTCCATCATTCCATCACTGGAGCACGCTCTGTGAGATTCTCTTTTTCTAAAATCTCTATTAAAGGAAAGCATACAAGTGCCTACAGTAGAAGCCAAAATTATTCAGATTTTCTACAACTTGAAGACAACACATCCTCACTGATTCAGATGCCCATTTGGAAATCAGATTCAGGATTACACATATTTGTTGATTTTCTCCATTCTCTTATTCCACTAGAAAGCAGTTTTGGTTAATTTGTGAAACAAGAAAGAATTTGAAGCCATAGGAAATATATAAATTATGATGGCTATAGAATCTGCTTGCCCTCATTTTGTCCATTTGTAATTTTATCTGGTACCCTTCTTTTCTCTATTTTACTTACTTTTACTGCTTCATTTTCATGTGCTTTATGCAATCAATTAACAATTCATATTACCATATTTGGTTGGGCAAGATAAGAAATGATTACCCATGCTAATCCAAATAGCATAACATTCAACTATCAGTGAGTACACATATATAGCATAAAATTTTGTGCCTTATGTTTATTTTTGCAATTATGCTCTGTTTACCATGATATTAAAATTACTTTGATGCCTTCTACTGGTGCCAATTGAGGACAGAAAGAGGACAAAGATAGAACACATTCAGGAAAAAGTCAGAGAATACCACAAAAATGCAATAAATTAGAAAGCTAGAAGGTGAATAGTAACTACTTAATCCAGTTCCATTCATGAGAAAACTAAGATGAGAGACACAAAGCAGTATCAATCCCTTGTGGTGGTATAGTCAAGAAATGAATCCAGGTTCCTATTTACTGACATGGTCCTCTCTTAATTGCAATACATGGCATGCTTTCAAATGGAGCATCTTGGGTGTCACATAATTTTCCCTGTTGATAAGCCAAGGCAAGTTAGCCTTACCTATGTAAAGTATTAAATGAAGGATGGATGCAGAAATGAGCTAACAAAAGAGTGAAACTAAAAGAACAATTTAATTTAATTCAAAACAGTACAGATAGATTTTCTTTTTAATCCTCTCTTCTCCCAATTCCCTGTTTGAATACTTCTTCTGGGCATTATCTTATTTAATTATTATTATTTGTTGATGTCTTCTTGCATCTGTATGTATATTTTTTAACTCTGGCCTTTCTATTCATGTATAGGCCAGGCATTTTTTCTAGGATCTAGGAAGATTGTGTAAATAAACTGACAAATTGCCCCTTCTCATGTATCTTTCACTCTAATGTGAGAAATAAATAATAACAAATAAATATATAACTTAACATTGGGTATTTTCCATGTGCCAGGCCCTGTTTTAAGCCCCGTAGATAAAGTAACATTATCACTATCAAGGTACTATTATTAGCCTCATTTTTAGGGTTATGGAAACCAGAGCACAGAGTGGTAAGGTAAAATTGCTCAAGGTCACATAACTACTAAAAAGTAAAACCCAGAAAATATGGCTCCAAAAAATCTGTACTCTTAACCACTATGCTGTGACAGTTCTCCATGTAAGAAGAGTTCTGAAAACAAATTAGAGTTTAACTTGTTAAGAGAAAATAGAATGAATGTTTGAAAGGTGAGAGAGTTTTTATTTAATGAAATAGAGGCATGCACCCCAATGTTCATAGCAGCAATATATACAACAGACAAGACAAGGAAGCAACCTAAATGTCCATTGATAGATGACTGGATAAAGAAGTTGTGGTATATTTATACAATTGAATGCCACTCACTGATTAAAAAAAAAAGAATAAAACAATACCATTTTCAGCAACATTGGTGGATCTGGAGATTGTCATTCTAAGTGAAGTAAGCCAGAAAGAGAAAGAAAAATACCATATGATATTACTCATATGAGGAATCTAAAAAAAAAAAAAGAGAAAAGAAAAGAAAAAGGAAAAAGAGGGCACTAATGGACTCATCTACAAAACAGACACAGATTTTCAGACATAGTAAACAATCTTATGATTACTGGGGGAAATGGTTTAGGAAGGGATAAATTTGGAAGTTTGAGATTTGCATATGGCAACAATTACATATAGAAATAGATTAAAAACAGATTTCTTTTATATAGCACAAGGAACTATATTCAATATTTTGGAATAACCTTTAATGGAAAAGAATATGAAAATGAATATAGGTATGTATATATGTATGACTGGGACATGATGCTGTACACCAGAAACTGATACATTGTAACTGACTATACTTCAATTAAAAAAATGAAATAAAATAAAAAAATAGGAGAGCCTCAATGAGAAGATAAGGGAGTTAGCCAAGTAACTAGATGAGAAATAACTTCAAAGCGGTCTGCAAAGGTAAAGCCTTACTGTGGGATGTGCTTCCTGTGGTCAGGGCATAATCAGGAAAACACCTTGGATGATCTGCAGATGGCGGATGAGTCAACAGAGCGAAAATTGACCAGATCATGTCAGACTTTTGATTGCAGTATGTTTTTTATGAGTAATGAAAATATTTTGAGGAACTCTGAGCAACTAAGTAGCACATTCAGATGAAAAGGATTAGTTAGCCTGGGAAATAGCATATAGGCACTAAAAGTGAAAGAAGAAGAATCAATAAATATTTGAGCTTTAACAGCAGAGGTGGTGAATGGTGGTCAGTTTTTTTTTTTTACATTTATATTACAATTTCCTGGACACTGAATATGAGGGGTGGAAATAGCCTAGAGTTGTCTGACTTCAAGTTTTTTGACCTTAGCCCACTGGTAAATGACAGTGCCAGGTACTGTAGTCGGGAAGCCTAGGAGAGAAGCAGATTTGAGGGTAGGGTAAACATGCAATTTGTGAATCTGTAACTTTGAGACACCTGTTTTTCCTTCATTGTTTTGTGTGGTAGCCTCTGGTACTTAGCAGAGACAAAATTTTACATTTTATTTAATCTACTGAAGTTAAACTTAAATTTAAAGCTGCTACTCAACTCACTGAAAAATTTTCCTTGTATTTGGATCAACTTAGGTTGTGACTCTACTTTCTGAACTGCAAATTTTATAAAATCCAAATACAGATCAAGTAATTGATGAAAATCTAGTATCTGAATTGGATATCTTTTAAGTGTAAAATACATGCTAGTTTTCAAAAATTTGAGTTGAGTACCCCATAAAATATATTGTGTTCCATTCATTGGAGATATTGAGATTGGAGATACACATTTTGAAAGCATCAGTAAAAACACGATGTTGAAGCTTTGGAACTTAATCATTTGATTCAAGAATGTGGTTAGCAAGGAGTAACATCTTCCCATGGTTTGACAATGTGATCATGGTGAGCACCTGGCTTCTTCAGAGGAGGTCTGGTTTGTTTATCTGTGTTCAGGAGTTGGAGGATGGGTGGGGAAGGAAGGGAGAGGAAGGAGAGCTTTTATCCTCTTTGTTTTCATACAATCTTAGAAATATAGCTAGATGCTTAGATTTAGTCCTTTTCACCCACCGTTCTTCAGTACATCTAGACCAATTTTGGCAAGATAAAACTAACCCTCAAATCATTTAGCTAATTTTGAAAAATTTTCCCAGAAAAGTAGTGATTAATTAAGATTAGGATTTAAATACATTTCAATGTATAATTCAGCAATGATTCCATTATCCTCAGGGTGACCAGATGCCCAGGTTTTCACAAGCCTGCTCTAGTTAGAAGCTTCTTGTTTGATTTAATTATCAATAGTGTTCCTTTTCACCCTAAACTGTTTCCTGATTCAGATGATATATTATATATTCACCCAAATTATTCTACTGTTTTTCTTTAGTCTGATGAATCAAGGTTTTTTTTGTTAGTTTATTTCATCTGGTTTTCTGTTTTTGCCTTTATTTTGTTTTTTGGTTTTGTGCTTTACTTTGTTTAATTTCACATTTTTATTTTATATTACCTAATACCTTTCTTATTGTTTTCTGTTCATCTCCACCACATTACTTTATATCAGGTCAGCATCAATTCTTACTTGGATTATGCAATCAGACTCTTAAATAGTGTTCCTGCCTCCTCATCTCATTACTCTAATCCTATCAACACTGCAGGACTGATTTTTCTAAACTACTATAAAGGAAGTAAATGTGAACGATTCAGAATTGCAGAAAATGAGGAGATTAACAAAAGAAAGACAGAACTGGAGGCGAGACCAGCCTCACAATGTGCTGACATTTAAATCTGACCTTGATAAAGAGACAGACATTTCCCCATGGGGGTGAAAAGTGAAAAGAAAAGACAGAGACTCTGATAAGGAAGAAAAGAAGGTAAAAGCAGGAGAAGGTTGTAGACCTTCCTGACATAGGACTGTTCAGTTTATGCTTTCCTGCTACAAAGCTCTTAAACATTTTTTTAATCTATACTCAGAAAACATTTTTTGCAGAATAATGTTTATTTTTTACATAAATGCATACTAAATGCACTATAAAATGTGATAAATCAACAATGTGATTCCAAACAAAGACACACTCAAAAATGAAAAGAGGTTTCTAGTGACAAATTGTCTAGCTTGTACAATGTCACTTGGGGCATCTTTGAGTCACTTGCCATGTTTTGATGGACCCCAAGCAATTTACATTCCCCTACCTATGCCAATCAACACAAGTAAAAATGTAGCATTTTCTGCAACTCCTCTATCTGTTTTGCATGTGCAATATTTCCAAGTATTTTAAAATCCTCTCTAATATAGCCTTTATCTTTTCCTAAGCATGATTTCTGTGTTGTAACAGTATTTAAGGGCTGCTTGTTTGTTTGCCAGAATAACTGGCACACTAAAAGACTGGAAACATAAACAAAGAATAATGTAACTTTCTAAGAATGATCCCTTTGCTGCTTTTATCTACCAACCACAAGTCATTTATTCATTTTTTAGTGAGGCCAGCACACATTCAGTAGAATACATTTTATGGAAATAATTTTCTAATTAATAATTTGGTGTTTTAAATAATTATATTTATGACCAGAGATTCTTAGCATGTTAAAATGCTAAACGTAGCCACTTCTTCCAAAAATACACACCAGGTTCATGCCATCATTGAGGTCACTTTCACTAGGGCATGGGTGTAATGAGGTAGGCAGAGTAATTGGGAATTGGGAAATCAGAACAAGAATCTTAATTCTGCTAAGAAGATCCCCAGAATAGGGACTTTCTTTTATTTACTGCTGTGTTCTAGCATCTAGACCAAAGCCTGACTTTTATTAGCACTAAATAAGCACTGATGAATGAACTCAAGGATACCAAGCACAGCAGTTCTTCAGTATTCTCATCTGATGTTAAAGGGTCATATCAAAGAATTCTGATGTTTCTGTTGCATCCTATATTCTATAGTTTAGTTAACAAAACAATGTTAAATGTTATTTTTGTTGCCTATCATTTTCCCTATATCATTCTTTCTTCCTTCCTTTCCTTTCCTTCCTTTTCTTCTCTTTGCTTATTTCTCTTTTGTCCTCTCCATCTTTGTCTGTTTTCTTTTTTCTCTTTTTTCTTTCTTATTAACACCTTAAATATAGTAGCACTGAATCTTTTCAAGTTTAAATAGCATGAGTGATCTTTGCTTAGAAGTAGATGACAAGTAGTGGTCCAGAAAAAAGGAAACAAGGAGCCCTTCTATGCCTTTCAGAGAATGCACAGAACATAGGAAACACTTCTTTTCACATAGAAAAGGAAAAGCTGTCAGCCCTGAGACACAGGAAGGTGCTGAGATACAGGTAGAAATGATTGATTATTAACTCAATTTTTGGCCTATCTGTCCTCCCTGGAGAACAGGGGATGAGGCTGAAAGTTCCAAACTTCTGGTAATGGCTTGGTCTTTCTGGTGACCAGCTCTGATGCTGAAGCTATCCAAAAGCCACCAAGAGTTTACTCATTAGAACAAAAGATATTCTCATCATCCAGGAAGTTACAAGAGATTTAGAAGCTCTGTGTCAGAAATTGGCAGCAAAGACCAAATATATATCCTATGTTTCATATATATTCATACACTCAAGATAAGAAAATGTATTTAATAATTAAAATAATATGCCTTCAATGAGCATTTTATCTGTATTGTAATGTCAATAACCATAATCACTCATTTGGAAAGTACTATTTTAATCCTTAGTTTTACAGATAAGGAAATTAACACATAAGTTACTTGATTATATCCAGAATATGCCTGAGCCAGAATTCCAGTCCACGCAGTTTACTCTAGAGTTTACTATTTTAAACATTTGTACATTTATGTAGTGATAGCTGCAATTGTTTGGATAAAATAATTATGAAATATTTTAAATAAGATTCTTTAGATAAGTGGCTTTTCATGGTTCTACTGCACATCATCATACAGTGATGTCTGAGTTTACCATATTGAATGGAAAATAATAATATTGTTTTTTAAAATCATAAGTAGAAGGTTTGCCGGAAGTGTTAATAATTTCCTGGAAGTGCTATAACACTTGAGTAAAGAAGTTGTTTTGATCTATGTGCTATATTTATTACTTTACAAGAAAGAACAATTCTGAGAATATCAGATAGTGACAATTTAATTTGAATATATCACAAAAACATACATGAGTTTGTAGATTGAATCAAATCTATGTCTGGGGACTCATTAAAATAATTTGTTATCTTTTCCTCCTAATGAATTATATGAATAGCAATAATTACATACCCTATAGAACTACCATCAATGACAGTTCATTTTTTTCTATAAAGTAATTTAAGATAAAACAGTTGATCAAAATATTCATATTGATGAAAAATATTTTTAATGTATTAATGTCCATATGCATAAAATAAAACCTTCACGTAGTATCATGTAAAGAGTAAAACATATTGAAATCAGATGGGTTTTCCTACCCACAGGCTTAGTCTTCTACATTTCTAATGAAATCATCAAGACATAGAAAATAAGTAAAATTTTGTATCAGCAAAATAGATTAAAATTTTCTTACAGATTTGACATTTAAAAAATTACTCCCAGACAAAAACAAGTAAAGCCAGCTTCAAAAATTTGCCAACCAAAAAATTTGTAAAGCAGAATTGAACACATAGGAATCAAAGAATGACCAAATTCATGACCTCCAATATCACACTAGATGAGAAAGATTATTATTCTTATTCAGATTTATTAAGAAAATTCTCAATTCTGTAGGAATCCCTGCTGGGTGCAGAAAAAAAATTCACCCATTCAGGACACAAATCTCATTGAAATTCTTAGTCTAGCCCGGTCTTCCATGTGCTTATTTGGCTGTGCAAGGCACTATGGGACTATTTTCATGAGTTTTTGATAATGCAGGCCACTGGGCTATTAATCCCAGCTTGTGGACTTTGTTGTAGATAAATTCAATGACTTTGTCTTCAGAAAAAGACATTTTTACTGCAGGATGAATTTACCCACCTAGGCTACATCAGTATGCAGCAACTTCCTTCCTGTTCATCAGCCATTAGCCTCATCTGAGGGCTGGACAAATCAAACACCCTCAGGATGGCAAAGAAGAAAGATGAGAAGAACTGGGTCTTTGTTGATGTCACTGCATGTCAACAAATAACGTTTCAAGATATCCTGTCTCTAAATGTCTTGTATACAAATAATATACATACAGTTAAATGCAAATTGTGTTGGAGTCTTCTGTTATTTGAAATCTAACAGTATGTACTGGCCTGTTGTGCTTGATTCTCTAGAAAATTTCCTGATGGACTTTATTGCCTTACAATATTGTTTCTGGGATGTAGAAGGTTTGTATCTAACTCTTGAATTTTATAATCTATGTCCTAAAGCTTAAAATCTGTACCTTAATATATTCTAACTTTTATTTTTAAACAGCAAAATTTGCAGTACTGAGATATGCTCCTCTAATTTTTGTACCTTCTTTATTTATTAAATACTTTGTGAAAGGAGCAAAACAAGCTGATTTAGTGATTTTCATGTTACATGTTGCAACATCAAGTAAAATATTCACTTGCAGCTTAGACTAATCATGAAAAAAATCCAAGTTTCCTGGATAAACTATAATCCTTGCCATTCAGTGGTCAGAGATAAATTTATTATGGTTATTTATGTTGTTATATTTTATTTTATCTAAACAATCTTCCAATCCCCCAAATGTGAGGTTTTTTGCTTGTGTTTTTTCTGCAATCTGACACCTATAGGTGAGAGAGAAAAGCCCTATACTCATTTCTTTCTTTATACACATTCTCTGAAAGCATCCTCAAATATATTGCATGCCTCTAAAGAAAAGCATAGTACATCCTCTGAAATTTTCCTGGTTCCCTTACCAGGCACATGTCCAGCATCATGTTGATAGGCCATTTCCGAGTGTCAGCATCAGTGATTTTATGCTTACACTGTAGGGAAAACTGAATATGTAGTTAGGTGATGCAACCAACCTATATCCTTTAGCTTGACCATGATAATTTCAGTTAGACTTCATCAAACTATATGCACTTGGTTTTGTTTGTCTAAAGCTAAAGAATAACAAAGAAATACAACATTGAATATCTTTGTAGCACAGATGTTTTATCAGGAAAATATATGTGCTTCTTCTTTTTTTTTTTTTTTGCCTGTTACAGCAGAGCCTCTAAATACTCCACAAACAATATATAAAAAATGAAACCAATGGATTTGTCAATATCTGAAATGTTGTCATAAGGAGAAGCCAAGAACTTAGATATATTGGGAAAGTCTTTAAAAACATGAGGAAAACAGATTAAATGGAGATACACATCTTGAATAATCCTTTATAATAAAAAAAAGAAGAAAAAGACTCTAGAGGGAATGTATAGAACTATTGTGTATTCATTTTAAAGGTTCTATTTGTTGGTACTTTACTTAAGACTCACTCCCTAGAATTCTAACTAGAGCACTCAGCTTTTCTTTTGTGAAATGGCATTCCCATTCCACTCTCTCCTTGAGTTTGATGGGAATGATTAATCTTAAACTCCGTGAAGGACTCCCATTCTCCTAGCCACAGAATTCAGTTCTGAGATGACCACAAAATCTAATCCAGGTCACGCGACATTGAGAACACTTAGCTAAGGCAGCAAGGAAAGAAGCATTGTCTAACTCCTTGAGAACAATAGAATATTGGACTGGTTGGAGTAGCATAGGGATTTTAGGAACTCCTATGTATATTTTACTCATCAGATAAGCTGTCTTAATGGTGAAAGTGACTCACAGAGGAGAAAAATGCCCAAAACATCACAGAATGCACAGAAATAAAGCAAAATTTCTGAGGATGTGTGAATGTGGAAATTAGCATTCAAAAGAATCCAGGTCTCTTTAAGGTTTTCTGCTGTGATCTAATCAGTTACAGTTTTATTTAAATGAGTATATATACATTTATTTACAAATATTTCATATATTAAATATATTATGTATATAGTCATATTTAACTATAAGACTCTTAAATTTTTCAAAGACCAAGTTCAAAATTGAGACTATCAGTAAGCTTTAGAAGTAAGTGAAACAATACTGAATGCAGATTTCTAATCACTTAATAATGATGAAATAACATTGCAATATCATTTATTCTAAATACTGTACATAGTATAGTATATATATATTTTTATTTATTTTAAAATTTTGTTTATATATATATATAAACAATCAAAAATTTCAAGAAGGCAATTTTGCTGAGCTTTTAATATGTCTCAAACATTGTTCTAAATATTTTCCCATATTAAATCATGTAATCTTTAAAACAGCACAATGAATTAGGTTTCTTTATTATCTTGATATTATAGGAAAACATACCCAATATATTGGGCATCAGCATCCAGGAAATTAACATTTATTTGTTATATAAATAATAGTTTGATTGTGAAAAGGGATTGTAGGAGGTAAAGTATAAAACCAGTGTATCACAGGTTAAGATTTAAGTTTTACCCATTAGGTTAGAATAGCTGTATTTTTGTTTTTCCTCTCACTATTGCAGACTTGTAGTACAAGAATTAAGTACATATTTCCCAATTCTACTTTCTACATGCTTTCAATATCCCCAGTTCCCCCAACAGAGATATTCTAATGCTTTGGGCATGAATAATTGAATATATGTGTCTACACACATATGTTGAATATTATGTATCCTTTTAAGTATAATGTATTTTTTTCACATATCTTCATTGTTTACATGCATAAATGGGATTGAGAAATGATAATACAATGACATTTTATTTTTCTTCTTGTTTTTACCCAACTTCATGTTTTAAGATTCATCAAAATGCTCTGAGGGCCTCTAGTTAATACATATCTGTTTTGCTACCTATTATGGCATCGTATGTATTACACATATCCTACATTTGCATTGTTATTTTTAGTAATCACTAACAAGGATGGTTCCAATTATTTGCTTCCACATAGAATGCTGTAATAAATATCTTGAAAATATACACTAAAGGACATATCATGTACAGAATATGTACAGAGGTCTCTCTTTGCTTTGCTTATTAGTGAGATTTGTTCTCTTTGCATTTGGTCTCTATTGTTTTTTATTATGTTTATATAAACTTGTATAGTGTAGATGTGAAGTATTTTTCAGATACTAATTTTGCAAATACCTTCATTTCTCTATCATCTCAGCTTATTTTCCAATTGTGCCTTTGATTGAACAACAATATTAAATTTGCCAATACTGAACCAGAGTTTTTAAATTTTGGCCTTGTATATGTGCTTTCAAATGCTTTATTAAAATCCCTTACTGAACACAATGTTGCATATAGTTTCCTTGGTTTTATTCTATTGCCTTTATGATTTTACTATTCCCATATAGGTCTTTGTGTATCTTGATATGTAGAAATCAAAAGTTATAATCTTCTCTGTGATTCAGTTTTTCCAACACCTTCCCTTAAACAAGCAGCACTTTGCCCAATTTTTGTGATACTTTTATCACAGAATAGATTCATTCAAATGTGTTTTATTTCTATTTTAAAATTTTCCATTTTATTTCAAGAAGCTGATTTGTTGACTGTGATGTTTATACTACGTTGTTTTATTTCTTTAAAATATGAAAATATGACATCTTCTCAGGTAGGAAAAGCCTTCCAGGTTCTTTTTTTTTTTTAAATGATTGAACTATTATTAAATAGATGCCCTTGTGTATGTATGTTGAGTATTTACTAAAAATAATTTGTCAGGAATTATAATTTAAACTTCACTGAAGTTATGATGAAATGGGTGACCTGGTCTTATTGTCAATCTTAAGAAAATATGGAATGAGCAAATGCAAACTGCAATATATAAAATAGATGAGCAATAAGGATTTACTGTATAACATGGGGAATTATACCTAATATCTTGTAATAACATATACTGAAATAAAATCAGCAAATATACTGAATCACTATGCTGCATACCTGAAAGTAATACCAAGAAAACCCATATAAAATTTTCTAGCACATTTAACTTTTACAGAAAGTTATATATGATTTACAATCTTAAAATAGCTACCCTCTGTTCACTGCATTAATAGGATAATATTCTTTAAGTACTTTTCTGTATCTATTTAAATATAAACAAATATGAAGCACTTCCTGAAGTTGGTGTCCCAATAGGGTAGAATAGATTTGGACTACCCCATAGAGCCTCATTCCTACAGATATTTTATTATTATTTGGCATGGCAGCCCCCTGTGAGCCCAAATTCAACAGCTGCTTTTTATTTGATATGAGTCAGAAAGTAGAGTGGAAATTTTTACCCCAGGACACATGTTAAAAATCATCAGCCATAATTGTTTAGTACCAAAACTGCTTGAGCCAATAACAACAACTGGGGCAAATGGGAAGAAGACCAAAAGACTTAAAAGGAAAAATTGTAAAATAGGACATCCATGGGGGTTTTAAATAGCTCTGATATATTCCTGAGAATGTGGAAGGTCATGTATTGGGCAGTTTTTAAGCCCAGGAGGAACTGAGAAGGTCTTAATATCTCACTGCTGGCTGATATTGAAACTCCAAAGTGAGAGATGAAGCATAGCTGTAAACTGAAGGAGCATTAAAGATGTGTCTAACATGCACATAAAACCCCTCAGCAATATCCAGGAGACTTATTGGAATATCACATTTAAGTAAAATGTGTGAAGTTATTAAGTGACCGCTAAGCTAACAAAAGAGATAGTTCTGCTGACAAGTGATATAGAACACAGACTTTATAGATTTGTTCAGGAAATGTACCAAAAAAAAAGCAGTAAGAACAAAAATCTTTTTTCCACAATTGCCACATTATATTACTTTAAATGTTCAGTTTTTTTTTAAAAAAAGAACAAGTTTATGAGACATGCAAAGAATCACAAAACTGTGTTACACAATAGGGAAAAAAAGAGTAAAGAAACTGTCCCTGAGAAAACTTAGATGTGGGATACACTTTACAAAGACTTTATATCAACTTCTACAAATATCTCCCAAGAACTAATGTAAATCATGTTTCATGAACTAAAGGAAAACATGAGTTATGCCTTGCCAAATATAAAAATGTTTCCATATACTTATAGATGACATGTGAGTGGATACAGAAATTACAAAGGATTTCACACACACTGAAACACAATTAGAAGTAACAAATGAGTTTAGCAAGATTGTTGGATATCAAATCAGTATAAAATATTATTTGAAATTCTATACAATAGCAGTGGACAAATTCCATACATTTATAATCTTGCATATAAAAGAATAAAATGTTTAAAATCTATTTATCAAAAGAACTACAAGACTTGTACTCTGAAAACTGTAAAACCTCTTTTAAAGGAATTAAGATAAACTTACATAAGTGGAAAGGGATATCATATTCATAAATTAGCAAACAATATATTTGAAGCATCAGTAGTTTCCAGACTGATTAAGATTCAGTGAATTCCCTATTGAAATTCTACCAAACTTTTTCACAGAAATTGATAAACTGACTGTAAAATTGATATGGAAATTCAAGGGCCCAGGATACCACGAAAATGGAAAAGATAAACAAAGGTAGAAGACTCACATTTCCCAATTTCAAAACTTTCTATAAATTACATTATTCAAGATGGTGTGGCACTCTCAGAAGAATAGAGATCAAGTTAACATAACCCACCTCTTGATAAACAATGTTGGAAGGATTACAATTCAAATGATATTAAAAGAAAAACATAGTTATTAACAACTTGTGAGCCGTGAAAGTATAGTACAGAATCAAATATATTGAACAAAATACAGAACACTTAAAGGAGGATATTAATTCTGAAAATGATCTATTCCATAATTTGGAAAATGTTTGGGAAATTGTTTTGAATTCTCAGAAGAATGTTATTGATTAAGTGACATGGGGAACAATTTGAAAAGGTTTCCCTGAATTCACAGGACAAGATGAAATTAACAGAAAAAAGATGCAAGTATCTGTAGAAGCTGTAAACTGGTGATTCTAAAATGCAGATTACAGGTGATTACTGATAGAACAGAACAAAAAGGGAAGAAGTTGTAGCCAAAATTATAGTGTGGATATGTTTTCTAGACAAATAAAAATATTTAAAAATCATTGCATGTGTAATGAAATGCTCACTATGTTACATGTAATATAATTCTTAAGACACCTACATGTAAACAAAGAGGAGAGACGAAGGAAATTCATCCCATAAAATATATAACAGAAAAGTCAAAGATAAAGGTTAGCTTCATACTAAAAATAACATATAAACAAACTCATATTCCTCACATTTTCTTTTGAAACACAAAATGATAGAAGAAAAAACAAACTCACAGCATCATCCATAGTTTAATGTTGAAAATAAAAGCTTATGATCAGATATTCCTTTTCAAGATAAAATCCACTTAAAATAAACAGGACTCAAGAAGAATTTGAACCTGTTTACTTTGCCTAAAAAAAAATTCATAAAGATCTATTTTAACCAATTGATAGAAAAATGAAAATTAATACTCATAAATAGAAAGATTGATTAAAATGTCTAACAATGAAAAAGACTTAGTGATAATTCAGAGATGATATAAATAATTGTTAACTTTATTAGACCTGTAATAGCAAATTATAATTAATTAGATAATATCTATAGCATATTGGGCTATTAAAACTAAAATTGATTGTTATTATTATGTATTTATTTCTTACATGGTTGTAACAAACATATACACCCCCCCTTTTTTTTTTGTTATCTATTCTTCTACTTTGTGGGAATTTCTATCAAAATGTGTCATTTACCACTCCTGAAATAAGGCACATTGAGGTTGTTTCAAACATGTTCTCAAATTGTCACAAGATATGTGAGTCTTTGGAATATGGACTGGTTTATTGACTCACTTCTAATGAATATAATGTGTCAGAAGTTACATTGTATAAATTCTGACTCTAAGAAAAAGGAAATGCAACTTCCTTCCACCTGGATCTCTTGTTCTGGAACTTTTGAGCTGACACATTAAAAGCCTGATTACCCTAAGCATCATACTGAGGTCAGGTGATGAGACCACATGGAGTAAGAGAGAGATGCCATAGGATTCCTGTCTATTCTGTCCCTAATCTGTCCAACTCCCTCTAACTTCAATCTGCAGACATATGAGTGAGAGAGACTTCAGATTACTTCAGACCCCTGCCTCTGAGATGCCCTGGCAGATGTCAAGTGAAGCAGAAAGGCTTCCCCATCATTCCCTGTCTGAATCACTGACCCAGAGAACCAAAAAGCAAAATGAATTTTCACAACTAAAGTTTGGATAATTTGTCAAGAAGCAGTCACTGCAAAACACAGAGACCAACATTTCTGTTAGAATGTAACTTCCACAGATTGCAATTGGTTTAAGGATGATTATGTGGTTTAAGTTAAGCAAGAGAGAATTGGGATTGCTTGATTAATTTGATTTATCTTGATTGATTCTTTTTCTGTGTGGTAGAAGTAGACATATAGGGATTTTCCAGGTGGAATTTGGAAAGGGGGTTCTCTCTACATGTGAGGTCCTGAAAAATAAGTTCTTTGTTAAACTGGAACTCTATGAGCATCAGTCATAAAAATTAAGAGAGGGTGTCTCAGAAAGAAGTCAGAAACGAGATGCAGAAAATGATACAAGTTGCTAGTGACATATTTGAAGCCTGGAATCCATTCTCACCTGAAATAAGCACTTTTCCTCTCGGTTGGCCTGCTCCCAATTGTCAGGAGTGTACTCTCTTTTAGTACCTTTTAATTTACTAATAAACATCTTGCTTACATCACACTTTCTGTCTCTCATTAATTTTTTTTCATTTCACTAAGAACCATGGTAATTCTTATTTCCCTTATCACAGTATCTATCCTTCTCAAGGTATGGACTGATAAGTAATCTTTTATGGCTTAAACTAGTTTGAATCAATGTCACTTTTAACCAAACGGTTACTGAATAATGCAGCAGTAAAACATGTTTTATTGTCCTCTTACAATCTGATTCTCACAGATTTCTTCCAAACAGTATTCAATTTCTATCAGTGTTGTTCCTCAGTAATTCTCCAAAGGGACATCATACCCTATGAGAGCAGCCCTACATCAAAGGTAAAAAAGTCAGTTTAATTTATTTGGTTATAATATAAATTTGGGAACACTTTTTTCTAAGGAAGTTGCTTTTTAAAAAATTTGGATCTGATACAATTGTGATTTATTACAAGTCAAAAACCCCCAGAAAATATCAAAAGTTTGAGCAATTGACAATGGATATTTGAAAATGGATAATTGAAAAGAGATATTTGACAGTATCTCATTTCCATACTCATAAAGGAAGACAAGAAGGGTTGCAGATGCAATTTCTCATCTATCGATATTATGCTATCAGATTCTAATAACATATCTGATGTTGTATATAGTTTCAGATGCATTAAAAAGCTATTTTTAAGACATTCAAAAATTAATTGTTGTAAGTTTATTAAAGGAATAAACTCAAAATGTTTTCTTCTTTAAAATATTAAAAAACAATTTGAGAATTAATATTTTAAGAGACTAGTTTTATTCTCCATTTCAAACTTGGGGATTGTAAATAAATAGAAACATGTATGAAACTCAGTTTTAGAAAATAATATGGAGAACCATATATTTTGTTCTACAATATTCTTTTCTTTCTTGTTTTAAACCTGAAGCTGCCAGTCATGTTTTCCATAGGACATATATTCTTCTGATTTTATTCCTTTTAAAATCTAGTTTTTCCCTTAGGGAAAAATATTTATATTTTTAAAAAATCTGGAATTTCTCAACAGAGTCAAGGAACCATGCTGTATGATTCAAGGGTACAAATGGTGTCTCTTTCCCTGTACTGCTCCCACCCAATCAATCTGCATGAAACACTGATGCATGGCAAATTCCAGAATATAAAAATTATAGTGTCAAAAGGAATAAAGCATGACAACAAGAGTGAGGCAAGATTCACTTTTCTGATTGTGTGCACATTCTCCATTTCCCCATTGTATTGTCATTAACTTCTCACAATATGTAACAGTGCAGAGTGGCCAGAAGTTGGTGAACTATCCTTTCCATCAGAAAGCATGCATGCATAAACAAACAAACAAACAAACAAACAAACAAATAAGTACAACTGCAAAACACAAAACCCAAAAAAAATAAGGAAAGAGAAGAGGAGTAGAGGGGAGATGAAGATCATAAGAGATAATGCTGTCAAAAACCCACTAGCATAAATATTAAACACACAGGAAAGAGAAGCAGGTGTGACTCAGAAAGAGAGCAATTGACTTAAGATACAGGAGAGATTAAGTCTTGGAAGGATAACACAGAAAGAATATTTTCCTATCACACATTTGACAGGATTGTTTAATAAATGTTAATTTCTATTTTATTCTTATAACTGTATCCTACACAGCAAAGAGTGAGAGACCATGGTAACCCTCCTCAAAGTCAGAGAAGCATTGTGTCCTGGGAATTGTGGCTATTCTGGACTTAAAAGGACAATGGTTAGAAACTAATTTTAATATTCAAATTTTAGAATTACAGTATTCCAAAATGTGTAAAGGCAAAAAGGGTATAAATGAAAAACAGCTGTATGGCCGAAAATGATGATGTTCATAGAGTATTTTCCTAAGCTCTGGCTCTATTACTACACACTTCATTTGTTGCTGTGCATCATTTGTTGCTGTGCCCCATCTCTGGGCCTTACCCAGAGCCTTCTGAGCTAAAGAGAGATAAGCTGTCAGATGTTGAAGTAGTTGATCAAGACAAAAGGCCAGATGAATGTAACAGTAAAGCCTTCTATCACTTGCTGAGATGACACAGTTAGAGGTTAAACAGGAGAAAGTGCCAGTTCCCATGGCGGTTCACTTTCCCCCAGGATATTGCCCAAGACAATGGTCAGGTGGATCAGTGAAAATATTTGTCTTAATTTCCAAGGAGCCCCCAAACCAAATGCTCCTGTCACATTGAGCCTGAGGTCTGTGGGGAGCCAAAGGGTAAGGGCAAGGATAGCATGGAGAAAAATATTTTCAAGGGCCCCTGATAAGGTTAACTTGGCAGAGGTGCCTGAGAGTCCCCCCTGCAGTAAGACCCTGATGATGAAGCCTCCAAGAGGAGGGCCTGGGCCAGGAAATGAGGTAAGTGTAAAGGCATGCATGACTAGGGGCCTTGGGTTCTGAGACTGCAATTCATTGGCTGGGCACTGAGTCTGGGTGGGCTGAGCAGCTTTCCCTTGTGAGTTTCCTCAAGTAAATACTTTGCAATTGCCTATAGTTGGACTTACATTAGACATAGGTTTTTGGCTTGGAGCCTGACAACCTCAATTCTGTCTATGTGAATGATAGTAGTGACAGGACATTAGCCAACTAGTTTGGATGCTTTCAAAATGAGCAGAGACCCAAGATTATGTGCTGAATAGATCATGTCAGGGAGAGAGTGTGTGTGTAGGGGAGTGCATTGTCTAACATACCAGCCAGTGAAAGTCCCCAAGGGTCAAATATAAAAATGCCAGTGAGGAGGGAACATCTCCCCATTGAGTAACTGGGCTGAATAGAACAAATATTTCTCACCACATAAGGAAGAGGTGTTAATATACAAGTGATTTGATTTAAGGAAATTAAAGCAACATAATATTTCTTAACCTGAAAGATATTCAGCAAAAATATACCCATTATACAACTATAAAAATATAACAGTGAGTATTGTATTCAGCAGAATGTTACAACTTCATGTTCACCACAAACACAGGACTTTTCTGATTATTATTATTATTATTTAACAACATGTCAAGTGATAGATTTTACAAAGGGGACCTAATTTATGTTATCCCAGAAAAGACATAATGTCTCAAGGATACGTAGGAGATATTCTGAAAAGTGTATCCCAGGTGACAAATATGTGGACTACAAGATACGAAGTATCCTGGGCTGCTGGAGGGTCTAGATGAGGCCTCTCTGGGCCAAGCCTGATGGCAGGAGATAAAAGTGGAGAGGCAATCAGATATTCTTTTTGGATATAAAATTTAAAACTCTCAGAAAAATGATCACTCATGGCATTTTCTTTTATTGTACCATATGTGTCCTCCTTTATAACTATTAACCTAAGGTATGAAATATTTTTTAGTGATATGTAGTAATGATTTCCTAGAAAGGCAATATAATATAAAGTCTAGAAACCCACAAGATTACCTTTTTAAGATTTATAGTCATGACTTTTTACTGTATGATTTTTCGTGATTTGAGAAATGTGCATAAATTTTCCAAATTGTGAAAATAGTTTGATTTCCAGTTATTCTTTGCCTTCCTATTTTTCTCTGAATGTTAAGCTATCATCTGAACAATGAAGCTGTCTGATCCCTCACAGCCAAAATGAAAGAGACCCTTAGAAATGTAGTCCTTCCCTGAGAAAGCAAGAATATGCAGCTTCACTTATAAGGGAACCCAGAACATCTTAAATTTACCAACCTCACAAAGAATATAGGGATGTGATATTGGAATGAATGGCTAGAATTAATTATAAAACATTCACCCTTACAACCCTAACAGGATTATTCCCATTTAGAAATTTCCAATGCATGAGAAATCAGATATGTCAATGTACGAACTTTTAATTCCTTATCATTAAGGAAGTATGCTTCACGTTTCATTGTAATTAACTAAGTTCTTTCTGAAACTGCATTTCATGTTCTTCTTACACCTATCTGTGGGATAAAGTGAGCAAATGTTTTAATTCCAATTTTGTACGTATGGAAATTAAAGCTGAGAGAGATAGGAAATAATTTTCTCCAATTTCTTGAAACCAGTCAGTGACCAAATTGGGTTTCAAATCTAAGTCTTTCTTTTTCAAACACTTAATGGCCTAAATAAATAATTGGATCTGAAGTGCTGTAAAGTTAACCCAAGCAACAATAGATTTTCTCTAAGAAGCTTCATTTTCATGGGAAAATTATTGTGCACATGTGGGTAGATAATGTCATCCAATGTAGCTCAAAGAAGCAGAAAGGATAGGTCAAAAGAAAAAACATTTAGAGATGATAAATAATCATCATTCAAGAATACTGTAAATATCTTCTTAGCTATATAAGCAAACATAAAATTGGAGAGTTGAAATTACATAAGACTAGAAGTAGAAGAAGAATCAGATGGCTTTTTTCAGGTCCTCAACATCAATTATAACTTTTTCTTTGTGATTAGTTAAAAGGATATTATTTCTTCCCATCCAACTTCTGCAAGGAGAGTTAGACAGTCTTTGCCTGTGACTCATAGTAGCTGGTAAAGAAGAGGTGCTCAACAAACATTTCTCAAAAAAATAGTCTTAGAGAATGTTTTTAGTGCTCTTCGTTTTTAAAATTCTTGTTTATTCTTATCTCCAAAACAGACAGACAGTATAAAAATAAAAACAAAGGGTCATTGTTTTGGAATACGATATATGTTTTAGCTGTTGTGTATGCTATTAACAGAATAATGCTCCCCATTCTCTCTTGACCCATGAATCACAGCTGAGCCCAACATGTGGCATCACCGAGTGACACACACACACAAATCTTCATAAAATATAGTAATGCATTTCTCACATAAATTATATTTATTGGCTATTCATCAAGTCACAGGTTGTTTCCCTGAGTTTTCACAATGATTCAGGACTTGGGACAGTTTGGTTTGGACAGCTGTTCATCATTATTGCCCTAATTGTCAGTCATTAAATTTGCTCTGTTTTTTTTAATAACCTATGGGTTGATGCACACTTGGTGTAACAATGATTAAGCCTACACTTATTCAATTATCACTTTTTTATTGTAAAATATTTCTAAATAATTTTGAAAAAAAATTCACTTAACTCTTGCAACATCTCTTAATGAGGGAATCAGATCACCAGTATTGTCTTTTTTGGTTTTTTGTTTGTTTTTGTTTTGCCAATGACCAGCACTGAGAGATTGCTGGCTTTATTATATTTTTTTAAATTAAGGTATAGTTGATTTACAATATTGTGTTAATTTCAGTTGTAAAGCATAGTGATTTAGTATATATATATATATAATTTTTCAGACTCCTTCCCATTATTGGTAATTACAAGAGATTGAATAGAGTTCCCTGTGCTATACCTTGTGTGTCTGTTGATCCCAGACTCCTAATTTAGCCCTCCGCTGCCTTTTCCCCTTTTGTAACCATAGTTTGTTTTTCTATGTCTCTAAGTCTGGTTCAGTATTGTAAATATGTTCATTTGTATCATTTTTAGATTCAGCATATAATATGATATTTGATTTTCTCTGACTTCAGATAATATGATCATCTCTAGGTCCAAAAGTAATTAATAAAAACCATTATTATTTTCTAATCAATTCTCTCATTTGTTGGACTCAATACTTGTAGATTTTAACTTTAAATTTTTAACTCTTCCCAAGGAACCCTACAAGTTCATAGTACATAATATTCTGTATCTTAGTTATAGTGAAATTTAGATTCACAATTTCTCTTGCTAGTATGAAGAAAAATGTTTTCTAACTATAATAAATTCACATGACCATCTCATGTAAGAATATCACTGCTTTTTCTGGTTCTTAATTCCTTGTTAATGCATAAAACTCAAGAGGTGTCCTATGAATAATATTTCCTAAGGAAATAAAAAACATTTTTTTTAATTTTAAAATATTGAGTGAGAGAGAAACCTTCTGTCAGAAGTGAAAAGTTATGCTATGTCGATATTTTCCCATGACATATCAAAATTTAGTGACTTAAATTTTACATCTACCTGTTATTTTTTGCAAGGTTTTGATTCAGTTTGGAGGTCTTGCTATTCTGAATTGAGTTGGACTGACATTGCTAAATGTTCTCTCTCCTGTATAATAAGCTTATGGGTTAGTAGTGAACTGATCAGACTTGGCTGGCTTTAGCTGGGGTGACAACCCTGCTTGATGCGGTCTCTTAGCTGCCAGGAAGCTAGTCTCAGCTCATTCTCAGGTTGATGGTGAGGATTCAAGAGAGAGTAGGTCATGTCATGAACAGGACAAGCAAAAGTGCACTCTTCTATCTTCAATGAATTTTCAGCTTATATCACACTTGTTAACATTGTTTTGACCAGAGCTTGAGACGTAGAAAAGCCCATTGTCAAAGGGAAGAGCAGAAAATTACAAAGAAAATGACAGGATTTAGAAAAGAATTAATGAGACCATGAATGAAATTAGCCTACCACAAAAGGTGATTCACTTGTTAATAACAATGTTGAAGACATGTCTTCTAAGACAGGGACTGATTCTCCATTGAATGGTGAAGACAGTAATAATAATAATAATAATAGTAATAATAATAATAATAATAATAATAATAATAATAATAATAATAACAACAACGGTAATAATGGAAGAGATATAACAAAGCAGAAACAGACTCACAGATACAGAGAACGGACTGTTGGTTTTCAGGAGAGAGGGGTGTGGGGCGGGGCAAAGCTAATATAAAGGATTATGGAATACAAGCTACTATGCATAAAACAAGATACAAAAAGACCTAATGGATAGCAAAAGGAAAAGAGTCACTATTTTACAATAGCTTTGTATGCAGTATAATCTATAAAAATATATAATTTCCATGCTGTACACCTGAACTAATATATTGTAAGTCAAAAATACTTCAGTTCAAAATAAAAGAACTTAGTGAATGAAATGAGGGTCATTTGGTTTTTTACCATAAAGGTAATTACCATACAATAATTACTAGCTTCCTGATCGCATTTATAATGGCTATAACTTTCAGTTAGAGGCAACCTAGGAACCTCTAAGAAGTCAAAGAAAACACATATTTTGCATGATTGACAAATCATTCCTTCCAAAATACACTCATACTTCAATTTAAAAAAAATCTTTATTGAGAGCCTGGAAATACAATTATGTTCAATTCAGAGTCATTGCAATTGAATTGGCAATTGAAATATAAAGAAATCCATGTGCCAATAGAGCTAAATGTATGAATTCTATGGAGTGCTACGTAATCAGAAATTAAACTTTGCCACATATATGCCTTACTTTAAAAGTCTTTATTGAAATATGAAAATGATAAGGCAAGTGCATAAAACTTAACTTTACAGCTTGATGAGATTTCACAAATTGAAAGCACTGACATAACCATCTCTGGGATGCTTTTGAATGTTTTCTCTCTGTTGTCTCTTTCTTTCCCCTTATTATTGGCAAATACTTAGAATAGCAAGTGCATGTAGTGCAAAATGTGTGGCTCACACTAGACCAGATGGCTGACAGTGTTTTTTTTCCAGATGCATTTTTCTTGGGAGACATTAAAATGTAGTATACTTGTTATCAGTGCATTGCCTCTCTGCTGCAAACCACTCTTAAATGACTGCTGTGAAATAATATATCTGGACCCTGTAGATGTTTCTCCTGTGGCAGATGGCATGCTTTGTTAGTAGAGAGTACCAGAGAGACAATAGAGTAAGAAAGGTGTTTCTCTTCCAAGTCTGCTCTGTTTTCCTAGGCAGGCTCCTGCACCATGTCAACTTCCAAGCTCAGCAGAGGGCATAGCTCCTCCAGTCCCTTGACTCCAGAGGTACCTGACTTATAAGAAGCTCAGGATATTCCTTGGGGGTAGATTTTTCCAGCAACTCCACAGTGGCTTCTTAGTGGGGATTTTCCAGCAGGGTACCTCCTATTAAAAATTTCTTCCTGTACTCCCTGGGAGGCTTGTGGCCTCGGTGAACTTCTCCACTCTCTCATGAGCCATAGATATACCCACCATCTAAAAAGAGGTCTGGGTGTTCTCCACACTTCAGGAAATGTGTCTTTCCCTGTAGTTCATGAACTCATCTCTAGGAGATCTGGTTGTTCTTTTATCTGTTATTCCTAGATTTTTTTATAGGACCCTTTACACTTTAGTAGATGATTCCCTGTTATAGTTAATACTTTTAATTAAAATGTCCACATTCAAGGTACCACATGGTTCCTGCCTCTGGATTAGTGCTTGACTGATGTGGTTGCTTCATTCAGGGTCCCAGAGCTCTTCTGATTCAAGATATGATTCACAGTAGTAAAGTTGAGTGCACTTTGCATAGTAATATTTGTCAGTTTAAACTATGAACTTTAAAAGATCTGTCAATGAATATTAAGCTCAACTTAGTAGAATATTAAAATCAACCTAAGATTTTGGAAACATAATTACTGAAATTACATTGAAAGAAAGAAGCAAATGTTATTGAAAAGCAAATCAAAAGGGAGTGGGAAGGAATAAATTGGGAGTTTGAGATTTGCTGACACTACTATGTATAAGATAGATAAACAACAAGCTTATACTGTTTAGCACAGGAAACTATGTTCAATATTTTTCAGTGACCTATAATAAAAAATAGTATGAAAAGGGATATATGTATTTATATGCCTGATTGAAATATTATGCTGTACACCAGAAATTGATACATTGTAAACTGACTATACTTACATTAAAAAAATCATCAGATATGTATATTATTTGACTACGAATACCGAGACATATTTTGTTTTATCATTTGGATATATAATAGCATCAGAATATAATTTTAAGTTGTATTTATTTGTTATTTATGTATGTTCATACAGTTAATTAGTTGATTCATTGATTTGTACACTATATATGACTGGGTGATCCAACTTCTAGCCAGGAAAAGCATACTTTACACTGTATAACTGACCTTGTTACCTCCCTACTCTGATTTCTCTTAACCCCTTTTGCAGATCATTCACTCCTCTAAATTATACATAATTTTTTTAGGCACGTTGATATCTTTATTCTGGTTCCACCTGGCCTCAAACACCTGGGAGACACCCCATTTCCTAAAGATGATCATGTATTTTCTCTGACAGAGTTTAATGCTTCCCTTCATCTTTGGCCTTTAGCAGTATGAATTTATTTCTAGGTTGTTTTTTAATTCATTATTTGTTGAAAATTCTTGACCATTCATTTTGCAATATTTTTTTCCTCATTCTTTTACTTTCTTTTTCCTTCTGGGACTTCAATTAAATATATTTCAGACTGATAGGCCTACATCTCTTGGATACTCTGTTCTTTTAAATTTAAATTATTAAAATTTTCCAAGAATTTCCTCTTTTGTTTTCATTTGAGTAATGTCTGTTGACCTATATTCAAGTCCACCAAGGCTCTCCTTGAATGTGTCAGGCCTACTGATGAGCCTGTCAAAGGCATTCTTCATCTCCTTCGCTGGGCATGTGTTTAAATTTATTCCTGGCCTGCTCTTTGACATTTTCTTATTGTTTCCATTTCTCTGCTGAAATGACCCATCTATTCATGAATAGCTTCAAGTCTTTTCACTGGAAATTCTGATGTATTAATCATAGTGATTTTATATCCCCTGTCTGATTTTCACTTCTATTATTTGTTTTATCTTTCAACAGTGGATTTTTTTCTTTCAATTTCATAGGTCTCATAACTTTTATTTTAAATCTACATATTCCATGTAGGGGGTCAGAAGCCTAAGTAAATAATGTTTAAGGCTGGAAATAGGCACGCCTCTTTTCCTGCTAGGCTTTCTTGGGGAGCTGAGCTGTGTTTCTGTTTTGCTGGTTGTTTCAATTACCTGCCATGCATGGCTAACCTCAGGTTCCTTCAGTGTCACCTTGTGGTTAGGATGGGAGCTAGACTGACAGACAATCTGAGTTTTATTCTGGAATGTGCTTGGTCCACCTTCAGTTGTAGATGTTCCCTGTGACCCTGCATCTTGGTCCCTGTGTGCTCTTATCCCTCTGCTGGGGGTTGGTCTGCTGTTGCTTGTTTCTTTGTCCTGGTTACTCCAGATGGTGAGGAACAAAGAGGCTTTCCACATTTTCCTCATTTAGTATCAGTCATAGGTAGCTCACATGTCTCTGAGTCTTTGGAGCCAAGTTTCCTTGGTGATCCTGCTCAGCATTCCATGGTAAAAAAAAATCTTTAATTTTCTGAAACAAGGAGGATGTCTGCCTGTCTCAATTAATCAAACTCTGAGTTTTCACCTGCTGAAAGTGACAGGATTTACTGCCCTTTATTTTCAACATCTTAAGACATTATTCCACTGGGGAAAGCATCCAGGTAAGAATTGTTTTCTCCCTCAGCAGTGCCATTCCAGGGCAACAGGAACACACCAGCTGAGGGATGTTTTCTCCACTCTTTCCTGCCCCCAGGCTTTTTCACAAGCAAACAGTGAGGTCCATGGAGAAGGGGCTGCAACCATCTGTGTTCCCAGGACTCCACACTCTCCCAACTGGGAGTGCTCAGCTTTGAGCAGTTCATTAAGGAGTTATTTGATACTTTTGTATCTGTTTGCATGGCCACCTTGTCTCCTTCTGTTACCCTAAAAGGGGGAAAGAAAAGGCCCCAGTTCTTGACTTACCCGAAAGATAAGAATTCACATGGGAGATGAATGCATTGTGCAGTGAAATATTTTATTAGGAAAGGTGAAGTACCCCTCCAAGAACAGGAGGCAGGCTGATCCAAGTGCAGACAGCAATGGTCCTTGCTCCCTTCTCTTGTACCCTCACTTAGAGGTGGTCTTTTGATTGATTGATGGCTCTTGCCCCTGGAGTGATCAGTCATGTTTGTCCCGTTTTGTGAATGCCCTTATCCATGATGAACACAGAAAAACCCACGGAGGGGCCTGAACCTCAATACTAATTATATTACAATGAGCACTGGGTCTTGTCCGGTTAGGTTCTTGTCACTACCATGCAGTTCCAGCCTTTTAGCTCTAACTGGTTTCTTGCTGGCACTCACTTAAAAGAAGTAAAGTCCCTTTATGCTGGAATCAGGCATGCCACCATCTTCCGGACCATCCTCCCTCTCCTCCACCTGTCTGCTTCGTGCCCCTGCTTATCTAACTACCTAACACTTCCAGTGCTCTGGGAGAGGTGAGGGATTGCCAGTGTCTTGTCTGTCTGGAGGCTCATGCCAGCATTCCTCAAATTTTACCCTGATGATATCCCTTCAAAGTCAGCACTCTGATGGGTTCAGCAGCAGTGTGATTTTGCAGATTTCCCAGCTTCTTCTTATGGTCTGATAAGTATGACACTCTTTCCATGTGTCTATCCTTAGATGGAACCAGGTCTTGGTAATACATGTGATTAAATCACTAATTATTCATGGTTACCAAGATTCCAGGTACTTTTGGTTATTATGTTATTAATATTTCATGATGAAACCAAAATAAAGATGTGTTCTCCTTTGAAATATGCCAAAATATAGCTTAAAATCTAAATGTATTATTTTTATTCCATTAAATTAAAAAATACAGTTCCTGTCTATTTAAAGTAAAAAGAAAGAGATTTGGGATTTTCTACATATACTTAGGGGAACCTATGTACTTTGAAATATTTGACAACTTTTTATTGAATTTTTTATACGTATTGCACACATGAGGGTATCTATTAGCTACATATGACTTAAAGTAAAATAATACTCTGATAATCATTTAAAAATATACGATGGCAAAGACACTTGAAGCCCTTGGAGGCTCCTCCCCACTAAATTCTCCTTTTTCTCTAGAGGTAACTCCTACCATGGGTCCTATGTTAACCAGTTCCTTGCTAGTCTTTGTATTTTTAATGTAAATGTATGTATCTGTAAAACATGCCATTTATTTTTGCCTGTTTGGAATTTTACATAAATTAAGCCATACTGCATACATATATGACAGAGTCTGGAGTTCCATCTGTGTTAATATCTATGTCTATAAGCGTGGACTTTCAGAACAGGGACTCAAGAGCCAGACGGCCTTGTTTTAAATATTATATCATTAACTAAACAGCCTTCATAGAGAAGTTCCTTAACTTTCCTGTCCTGTTTCTTTGTGTGTAAAGCATATTGTCATATTAATTAAACAAATTAATGCAGTGCATTCATATAGCTAACTAATACAGCTCAAGGCTATATGACCCTTTAAATTTTAAAGCCCCTCCTTTTTGAAGCGGCTTTATTTAAGAAATAGAAGACAAATTATAAATATCAGTGACAAACTAAAATATTAACTGCAATAAGAAAAAAAATCACAATTATAATTATATTTCTAAATGTAACAAAAATAACTGCCCATATAAACACATTCTAGGACTATTTTCAGGTCCCTGGAAAGGCTTGTACAAATGAGGTGCTCGGAAACAAATTCCATCAGCTTCATGGCAAGTCTGACTCTGCAAATGTAAAACACTTTGAATAATAGTTCTGTAAAAGTGAGTGATATTTATATGTATTTTTATTGCGCATGTTAATAGAAATTTTTTACAGTATTGTTTCCTTAAGTGAAATAAAATATAATTAATCTAACTAATTACATGTACCAACAAATAATATTGTCACATAGAATTTTCATAGTTTTGGTTTTAGTTTTCTTTTGTTGTTGTTCTCAAAGTTTATTGTTGCAGGCATTAAAACGAAGTTGAAACTAATGCTGTTATTCACTCGTGCAGTTAAATACCTTCAGGCACATTTAAGACACGGAGTGCAAATTTGAAGCTTATCTTTCTGCAGTCAGGGGTGGGGGACGAGGGAGGGAAACACGCTTCAGCTCCGGGGGAGGGGGCTGTTTGCGAGTGTATGCGATGCGCGGTCCAGATCTGGGGATGCCCGCGGGCAACGGGGTTACCGCGGGGCGATCCCATCTCGCAGCTGCCGCCCTGGGTCTCTAGACCGCGCACGCTTAGCACGACCAGCAGCGCCCCAGCCCCTTCCACTCCAATTCGGACTCACGCGTGGGCGTCAGAGGGCGCACATACTTCCCGCTGGAGACCTTTTCTCTCTCTGATTCGGACAGCCCAAAGCCCCAGCTCCGGGAGCCAGGCTCTGACCCCGGACACTCGCCAGCCCTGCACTGGGGCCCGCGTGCCAGGACCTGAGGCCCCAACCTGCCTGGAGAGGGTCTACGTGGGGCCAGGGCCGGCCACGTGGGCAGTCCTCCCTTCCACGCCAGGCCTAGATGCTGGATGTCCCCGCACCGCGTGTCCCGCCGCCCCTGCCCAGGTCCGAATCCCGGCTGGGCGACTTTCTGGGCGTCGCAGCCACGTTAGGGACAGGAGTGCGCATCGCTGAACGGTGGCGCCCGCGCCGGGCTTACGTTGGTGCGGGAGCGGCGGAGCGGCCTCGGGCGCAGCCACGCCGCCTGTGCCCACGGCGCGGGGCGCTCTGGTCTCGTCCTGGAGTTACTTTCTCGGTCCCAACCCTGCCAGCACCCCTCCCGGCCTGGCCCCAGCTTCGCGAGGCCCCTCCCCTACTCTCCCCTCGCCCTTCCCTCCCCTTACCGCCTCCTCGCCCTGCTCTCCGGCTGCCCTCCCGCCGCTCCCACCCCCTGTCCTCCCTCCCCTCTCTCCAGCGGCCTTCCCCGATGGCCGGCGAGAAAACCAGCCCCGACCCGAGCCGGTAGCTGGCGCCCCACGGCGGCCAGCCCAGGCGCAGAGGGCAGCGATACGGCTCCTAGTTACCCAGCGCGGCGCCCGCGAGCGGGAGCGCGCGGCCACTCCTGGCTGGGGGATCAGCTGCGCCGCCTGGTGGTAGCTTGTCTACCAAATAACGCAGTTGCTTCACTTTTTGTTTGCTACGAATTTGAAATAAAAATTTTAATTCCTGTACATTTCGGTTTCTACTGTGTTTCTTTGAAATGATACATGAATTTTTTTTTACTTTAGGAAAGAATGGTGTTAAGAGTAATGTATCTATCAAATTCAATATATATATATATATAATTTATATTTCACTGTGCTATTTTAAATATCTAAGTAAATAGGCCAGTAAGAAATTTCCATAATTTTTAGAAAACCACATAAATTTTTAGATAATAGTATTTCTTTGACCTTCAATAATTAGAAGCTTGCCTAAATTACTTTTATTGCTAATTTATAAACATATATTGTGTACACATTAAAAGCTAGGAAAATAGTTTTCACAATATTGCCAAGTAAAAATCATACTGACATAATCAAACTTAGAAAGGAAATGACTTTAATGTCACTGTATATCAAAGCAATGTATATTACACAGAAAACTGCATTTAAAGTGTACTATGCGGAGACCATGTTATTTAGAACCGTGAGTACAAACTTAATATGAAATGGGAAAATAAACTTAACTTTAAAATTGATCACATTGTAACAGACAGAATTTATCTTTTAGATCGTGACAAACGCTTGTGGTTAAACACAGGTCTGAAATTCAGCTGCTGGAGTCCAGTGTAATCACACCTGATGTTCACTGCCTTGTACATTCTGACTGAAAAGTGTTCATCACCTACAGTTTGTCAAACCTTGTGATTATTATTCTCACACAATATATAACAGTCAATTAGCAGTAGCCATACAATTTTCAAAATTTTAGGAATGTACTACAAATTTTCTTCCCCCCCAGTTCCCTTCTGTACTGTCTTGAAAATAAAATTAGCAATCAACTCAATATAATACATTATTTTAGGTTTTTCCAATTAACTTTTCAGATACTAGCACCCTAAGGCAACTGTTTAATAGTGTTGAGGCCTATAAAGATTTACTCACTGAGGAAATATTTATGGAGTATCTATTAGCAGCAAGACTATAGAGATGTAATAGGGGTTCTGAATAAGTCAAGATTTTGTCCCTGAATATAGGAAGTGTCGGTTCTAAGGCCATAGCTCTCCCTGGTGACTGAGCATCACAATCACACATTTGATTTCCTCTGTTTAAGATTGGGAGAATGCTGAGAATATCAAAGAGTAAAACTCAGAATTGCTGAATCAGGATGGAGGTAAAGAGTAGAATTGATGAATCTGTGTTAAAGAAAAACTCAACAGGTGATTTTGATGTTTGGCTAAAGTAGTGGAGAATTGGGAAAGAGGAAGAAGGGTTAGTAATTGTAAAATCACAAGAGCAGGTCAGTTCTGGAGTCTGACTGGTTGGATGCCAATCTTAGACCATTGCTTTGACAGATGTCTTATTCTGCTGGGCTGCTGTGACAAAATCCTACCACATTAGTGACATAAACAACAAAAATGTCTTTCTCACAGTTCTAAGGCTAAGTCCAAGATCAAGGTATGAGCACGTTAGTGTCCTGGGTGAGGGCCTCACCTTATGGCTCATAGCAAGTCTTCTCCTGTGTTCTCAAATGATGGAATGGGTGAGAGATCCCTGTGGGGTCTCTTTTCTAAGGACACTGACCCAATCTTGGGGGCTTCACCCTCACAACCTAATCACCTCGCACAGGCACCAGGATTTCAACAGATGAACTATGGGGTGGGGCACACAAACATTCAGTCCATAGTGGTCGATGACCCCCAAACTTAATTTAACATCAGTATGTTTCAGTTTTCTTGTATATAACATGGGGCTAACAGTAGTGCATTTTAAAAAAATAGTTTAAAGGATGAAATTTATTTATTTATATTCTTAATCACAGTGCCTGATATATTTAAGTGATCAATAAATATTTATCAAGTTTTATTTTAAGTGTAGTGAAAAGATCCATGCTTTATTCAAAGTGAAGAAGCAATATTAAAATATGACTTATTCAGAAATGCTGTCTGGAATGGTGATAGTAAATTTGAGACTGGAAGATTCTGCTTCCACTTAGAAGAAAGAGGAAAAAACATGAAAAGATATATAAGTTAGAAGTGATAACACAATATTCTGATTAAGACAATATCTAAATTAAAGGGATTTCCTGTTGCAGAATGACACAAATAGCAAAATAAGATACTTTAATAAATATTCTCAAGGTTATATTTTTGGATAATTTTCACTTCATTGAGTGAAGGGATCTTGATTATAGCAGATAGCGAAGGGCTGTGCTTTCTAGATAGCTATATAGGAAAATAGTGGAAAACTAGTTTATTTCAGGTCTTAAGGGTTATTTTTAAAAGATTATTTGAAAATAGACTTTAAAAATACGTTATGCCGCTTGAGATAAAAGAATATATAAATGTAATTACAAATAACAGATATACTTTGTGTTCGGATGATCATTTCCAGTTATTTTCATCCAGCAAAGGGGCTCATCTTTGTTCTGATGTGGTCCCCTGAGCTTTTGTGATTGTGACAAAGCTTTCTCATACTTGCATCCCTGTGTGCTTGTCTATCTTTTTATTTTTTTAACATTTTTTATTGATTTATAATCATTTTACAATGTTGTGTCAAATTCCAGTGTTCAGCAAATTTTTCAGTCATTCATGGACATATACACACTCATTGTCACATTTTTTCTCTGTGAGTTGTCATAACATTCTGTGTATATTTCCCTGTGCTATACAGTATAATCTTGTTTATCTATTCTACAATTTTGAAATCCAAGTCTATCCCTTCCCACCCTCCACCCCCCTGGTAACCACAAGTCTGTATTCTCTGTCTGTGTGTCTATTTCTGTCCTGTATTTATGCTTTGTTTTTGTTTATTTGTTTGTTTTTGTTTTTTAGATTTCACATATGAGCGATCTCATATGGTATTTTTCTTTCTCTTTCTGGCTTACTTCACTTAGAGTGACATTCTCCAGGAGCATACATGATGCTGCAAATGGCATTATGTTGTTGGCTTTTATGGCTGAGTAGTATTCCATTGTATAAATATACCACATCTTCTTTATCCAGTCCCCGGTAGACGGACATTTAGGCTGTTTCCATGTTTTGGCTATTGTAAATAGTGCTGCTATGAACATTGGGGTGCAGGTGTCATCCTGAAGTAGATTTCCTTCTGGATACAAGCCCAGGAGTGGGATTCCTGGGTCCTATGGTAAGTCTATTCCTAGTCTTTTGAGGAATCTCCACACTGTTTTTCACAGTGGCTGCACCAAACTGCATTCCCACCAACAGTGTAGGAGGGTGGGCTTGTCTATCTTGCACACACTGGTTATCTTATTGTTACACTTCAGGTCATCGAGAATTATTTTTGGCTTGTGAGATTTTTCAAAATATTTTTAACTTGAATCATCCTGAATTGATATCTGCAGAGGTTTGACCTCTTCCATATGATACACGGCCATGGGTCCACTACCTATCTTGGTGTTAAATGGACAGATGACTCTGGCTTTTCTGTTTGGAATCTCTGTTCTACTGCATAAATGCTCGCCCAGGAACCCTGTTTTTCATGATAGCCTGCGGTGGTGTTGGGGGTGTTATCACACAGTAGTGCTACACGGTGATGTCTTTGTTAGAGTCTAAGCCCCAGATCCTCTCCCATTGTCCAGATCATGAGGCTTTTCCTGTAAATCCACAAAAGCTCCCCCTGGGAGCTTCAGAAACATGATATGCATAATCTTCTATAATATGACATTGAGAAATGTTATTTTATTTGATAGTTATTAAGAATATATTCTTCTTGAGCTAAATAATATGGAAGCCAGAACACAAAGGATGTTTCCCTTTCTCTTCAGCCCCTCCTCATCTTCACCCTCTCTTTGACTTTCTTCATGAAGAGAATATTTTCATCATTTGAGACCTAGATTCAACAGCCCCATAATAATTTTTTGATTGCATTAATTCTGTGTCTATCAGTTGGAGGGAAGCCATTTTTAACAGAAATGCACATGTTGTGAATACAGGTAAATTCAGAAACAAAATAGAGTAGATTTTTGAGACATGCTTTATGGATATTGCTAAGTCCCTGGATACAACCTTATTTTAAAAATACAGGGATAAAAAATAACAGATGAGCGAAAGTTTTCTTAAACAAATGATGCTGACACAATTAGTTACAGATTAGAAAAAGAAGTAAAGATGGATACTTACTTCCTAAAAAAGAAATTTGATAATGAAACTTACAAGCTTCTGCAGAGCAAAGGAAACCAGAAATAAAACAAGAAGAAAACCTATGGAATGGGAGAAAATTTTTGCAAGTGAAACTGACAAAGGCTTGATTTCCAAAATGTATAAGCAGCTCATACGACTCAATAAGAAAAAAATAAACAACCCAATCCAAAAATGGGCAGAAGACCTAAACAAGCAATTCTCCAAGGAAGACATACAAATGATCAAAAAGCACATGAAAAAACGCTCAATATCACTAATTATCAGAGAAATGCAAATCAAAACTACAATGAGGTATCACCTCACACCAGTCAGAATGGCTGTCATTCAAAAATCCACAAATGACAAATGCTGGAGAGGCTGTGGATAAAGGGGGACCCTCCTACACTGCTGGTGGGAATGCACTTTGGTGCAGCCACTGTGGAAATCAGTGTGGAGATTCCTCAAAAGACTAGGAATAGACTTACCAGATGATCCAGGATTCCCACTCCTGAGCTTGTATCCAGAAGGAAATCTACTTCAGGATGACACCTGCACCCCAGTTTTCATAGCAGCACTGTTTACATTAGCCAAAACGTGGAAACAGCCTAAATGTCCGTCAACCGGTGACTGGATAAAGAAGATGTGGTATATTTATACAATGGAATACTACTCAGCCATAAAAACCAACAACATAATGCCATTTGCAGCAACATGGATGCTCCTGGAGAATGTCATTCTAAGTGATGTAAGCCAGAAAGAGAAAGAAAAATACCATATGAGATCGCTCATATGTGGAATCTTAAAAACAAAAACAAAAACAAAAACAGAAAGAAACAAACAAACAAAAACAAAGCATAAATACAGGACAGAAATAGACTCACAGACAGAGATTACAGACTTGTGGTTACCAGGGGGGTGGAGCGTGGGAAGGGATAGACTGGGATTTCAAAATTGTAGAATAGATAAACAAGATTACACTGTATAGCACAGGGAAATATACACAAAATATTATGATAACTCACAGAGAAAAAATGTGACAATGAGTGTGTATATTTCCATGAATGACTGAAAAATTGTGCTGAACACTGGAATTTGACAGAACATTGTAAAATGATTATAAATCAATAAAAATGTTAAAAAATAAAATGAGATGATGCAGGTGAAAATATTTTAGAAGCTATCAAGTTATCCTGAAATGAAAAAAAAACACTGTGATTGTATATTCCCTAAAAATAATGGAGCCGATGTTTAGCTTGGATGCTATCAAAATAAACCCAGAAATGACTTTCTGTGATCCTTTTATATCCAATATGATTTAGGTTCATGTGTCCATATAGAAGCAACTTGAAGCCAATAAGATAGTTGATAACTTTGAAATTCAAAAAATATTTAGTAAGACAGCCAGTATGAAACTTAAGGAAATTTTAGGAGGATGGGTTCTTAAGAGAGTTAAGGATAAAATGTATAAAATAAGTCACGAAATTCCCTTGAAACACCTCTAAGAATCACTGACATGTTAATTATGAATTTTAGTGATGAACAATGTTTATTGCATTCTTACTTTTCCAGTCACTGTCCTGATTCTTTTACGTATATTTATTTCTTTAAATACTCGAACAACCCTATGTGTAAATGTAAATGATTAAAATTTTTGTTTTATAGATGAAGAAAGATTAGGTAATTTATATAGGGATGATATATTATATTATATTATATTATTTTATATTATATTATATTATAATATATTATATTATATTATATTACATGTTTATTAAGTCAACCCTTAGAATTTATATGCTAGGGACAATTTTGAGCACGTATTTATGTATATATAATACATATAAAAATTCAGTCCTCACCACAACACTGTGAGATTGTGTTATTAGCATTTCCATTTTATAGATATGGCCCAGAAAATTATACAGCTTGCGTGAAATCACACACCTGGTAAGTGACAGCGCATCAGGCCCAGAGTCCTCGCGCAAACCCTGGGAAAAGCAGGTCCTCGTCTATCTCACTGAGGAGAGTGGTGATGTCCAGGGAACGCTGGCTGGCTGCTCTATTCCAGAGCTCTTCACCACGCCCCGTGCATTTACTGTTAATGCCCACCGGGCACCACATCTGCAGCAGAGATGAGCCTCTGCTCTCTAAGAAACCACATCACAGGGGAGAGCCCGATTTGCTGAGAACATTGATGCTGCCTCTGTGTTGTAAGGGGTTTTGCACCATACATTTCGTGTAAGTTCATGGACTTTGGTCTTTTGCTATCTGGGATTTTAGTGTCTGTGGTCCCCAAATTCCTACAGATGTCTGCCTGTGCTGTCTTCCTCGTCGTAATCATCGCGGGCGTTTATTTAATCCTGCTACTTAGGGTGCTCCGTGCCCAAGTTGTGCTCACATGATTTCATCCAGAAGCCAGCATGTTTCCTTCACCAGTTCTTGAAAAGAGGTCTAGGGCTCAGTGAGGGTGAGTGATTTGGCCAAGTCGGGCTATGGCACAATAAACCTGGGAACTGAAATCACTATCGTCCCTGTAATCAGCCAGGATACCCCCATTATGTCACACTTGGGGTAGAACAGTTGAGGTTTACCAGTTGACAAAAGAAGCCATCTGTCACTTCTATGTCCAGATACATAGAGAAAGTTACTTTGAAACAGATCCAGTTGAACATAACTTTTGTGGTTTTTGTTTCCCTCAGGGAAGGTTATGACAACACTTGACACTGTTTTCATTTTTATTGAGGTATAATTGACGTACAAAAAACGTTTACATGTTTAATGTGCACATTTTCATGAGTTTGGACAGACATTCATACTCCTATGGTACCCTCGCCACAGTCAAGGAGCTAAACGTACATCACCTCCAGAAACGTCCCTGTTTCTTCTGGGAGATGCTTGTTGGCAACAGTGGCTACTGAAAAGGTCAGGACATTTGCGGAGGGAAAAAGCCTGCTGGGACAGTGAGCCCCAGACCGTCACTTCCCTTTGTGGTTCAGTGTTAGCAGAACTTCTTTGATGAATGATGTCCACTTGTAGTTAAGGGAATCAGTGAAACTCAACATGAAGAACAGTGTGTTAATGTGGACTGCTGTCCTGAGCCCCAGAGCGGCCGTCTCCAGGTTTGTGGGGATGAGATTTCTGTGTAACACAGCACATCAAAGCTCAGGGCTCAAGACAGCAATCGCCTGTTACTGCTGTCAATCCAGGGTTAGCTGTGTGGCTCTGCTGACCTGGCCATGCATGATGGATCATAGCTTGGCTTTGCGTGTTTCTCTGATGGGTTGGCTGGGGACAACCTTCATCCTGGAGACCTCACTCACTATGGGGTCTGGTGACAGGGGTGACATGCCTCTCTTCACTCAGCTGGCTGGCCTGGGTGTGTCCAACTGGCAGCAGCAGGATTCAATGAGGATGAGAAGGAGGGTGCAAGACCCATGGATCCTAGATTTAGAGCTGCCATACGTGACGTCCTCCATTTTCTGTTGGTCAAAGCAAGAGACAAGACCATCCCAGATTCAAGGGGTAGTAGAATAAACTCATTTCTTGCTGGAAGGAGCTGCTTTGGTGTGATGCCACACGTCAAATAGCAGTGGATTAGGGAAGGGTAGGAAACTGTGCCCCCCCTTTATTTTTTTTTTTGAAGCACCATGATAATAGTGTGTGTGACTTAGGAACAATGGCTGTGCAGGTCCCTTTTGATTAAAAAGCTGCAACTTCAAGAACTAGAATGTGTGATGCACACAGAAATCTGTGAAGAAATGACTTTGCAGGAAGAATTTTCAGGAACACCACAATGAAGCTTTGGCAGAGGCAAAAACAGTGAAATGAATCCTCCGATTTCCTCTTCACCTGATACTTAGAAACATGATTGATTCTTTTTTTAATGGTCTATGATTTTTTTTATTAAAGTATAATCAGTTTACAATGTTGCATCAATGTCTGATGTACAGCATAATAGTTCAGTCATACATATACATACGTATATTCCTTTTCATATTCTTTTCCTCTAGAGGTGACTACAAGACACTGAATAATGTTCCATGTGCTGTACAGAAGAAACTTGTTATTTATTTATTTTATATATACTAGTTAATATTTGAAAACATTGAACTCCCAATTTATCCCTTCCCACCCCCTTTCCTCCCTGGTAACTGGGAGTTTGTTTCCTATGTCTGTGAGTCTGTTTCTGTTTTATACATAAGTTCATTAGTTTCTTTGTTCTTCTTTTAGACTGCAAGTATGAGTGACGTTGTATGGTACTTGTCTTTCTCTTTCTGGCTGACTTCACTTAGACGGATGATGATCTCCAGCTGACAGACCATTTTCAGTGGAAGAGTTCTGAGTTCTTGGGATGATTCAAGCCCAAACTGGGTTTCATGAGAGAGAGATGGATGTCTTGATATACTTCAAAAGATGGATGCTGAAACAACTGATTTGAAAAATAAAAGATTTCACAATACTCATACCCCTTAGTTGGTACACGTGTTTGTCTCAGGGACACAAATGTTTGAGATTTTGACATTTGTCAACGATTATAACTGAAATGCATTCTCTTACTTTCTCCCATCATGTCTTCTCAGCTACAGAGTTTATTATCTTTTTATTCCTGTTTTGACAGTTTGTTTTTTATAGTTTTAGCATAAACTTACAAATATTATGCTACCACATTGACAGAATACATTTAACTGTGTTTAAGTTGTTCAATCTTAAAATCTAATTATTTATGATCATACATTTTATATTACCCACCACAAAGTGAATGCTATCAGAATACAGTTATTTTTAACTGAGAGAAAAAGTGATTTAAAAATAAAAGTAAATGAACAGTTTCTAAAAATAATAAAAAGCTAAGATTATATGACATGGAGTCAATGATTACTTGGCAGTTTCAATATTTTCATTTTTATTTTTTAACAATTTCTTTTGATTTATAATCATTTTACAGTGTTGTGTCAAATTCCAGTGTAGAGCAGTTCAGTTATACATGAACATATATATATTCATTGTCACATTTTTTCTCTGTGAGCTACCATAAGATCTTGTAGATATTTGCCTGTGCTATACAGTATAATCTTGTTTATCTATTCTACACTTTGAAATCCCAGTCTGTCCCTTCCCACCCACCCCCACCTTGGAAACGACAAGTTTGTATTCTATGTCTAAGAATCTGTTTCTGTTTTGCATTTATATTTCATTTGTTTTGTTTTGCTTCTTAGATTCCACATATGAGTGAGCTCAAATGGTATTTTTCTTTCTCTTTCTGGCTTACTTCACTTAGAATGACATTTTCCAGGAACATCCATGTTGCTGCAAATGGCGTTACTTTGTCCATTTTTTATGGCTGAATAATATTCCATTGTATAAATATACCACTGCTTCTTTATCCAGTCATCCATTGATGGACATTTAGGCTGTCTCCATGTCTTGGCTATTGTAAATAGTGCTGCTATGAACAATGGGGTACAGGTGTCATCCTGAAGTAGGGTTCCTTCTGGATATATGCCCAGGAGTGGGACTCCTGGGTCCTATGTTAAGTCTATTACTAGTCTTTTGAGGAATCTCCATACTGTTTTCCACAGTGGCTGCACCAGACTGCATTCCCACCAGCAGTGTAGGAGGGTTCCCCTTTCTCCACAGCCTCTCCAGCATTTGTCATTTTTGGATTTTTGAATGACGACCATTCTGACTGGTGTGAGGTGATACCTCATTGTAGTTTTGATTTGCATTTCTCTGATAATTAGTGATATTGAGCATTTTCCCATGTGCCTATTGATCATTTGTATGTCTTCCTTGGAGAATTGCTTGTTTAGGTCTTCTGCCCAGTTTTGGACTGGGGTGTTTGTTTTATTCTTATTAAATTGTGTGAACTGCTTATATATTCTGAAGATCAAGCCCTTGTCAGTTTCATTTGCAAAAATTTTCTCCCATTCTGTAGGTTGTCGTTTTGTTTTACTTACAGTTTCGTTTGCTGTGCAGGAGCTTGTAAGTTTTGTTAGGTCCCATTTGTTTATTCTTGCTTTTATTTCTTCTAGGAGAACATTATTGAGATGTATGTCAGATAATGTTTTGCTTATATTTTCTTCTAGGAGGTTTATTGTATCTTGTCTTATATTTAAGTCTTTGATCCATCTTGAGTTGATTTTTGTGTATGGTGTAAGGGAGTGTTCTAGCTTCATTGCTTTACATGCTGCTGTCCAGTTTTCCCAACACCATTTGCTAAAGAGACTGTCTTTATTCCATTGTATATTCTTGCCTCCTTTGTCAAAGTTGAGTTGACCAGAAGTTTGTGGGTTCATTTCTGGGCTCTCTATTCAGTTCCATTGGTCCATATGTCTTTTTTTGTACCAATACCATGCTGTTTTGATGACTATAGCTCTGTAGTATTTTCTGAAGTCTGGGAGAGTTATTCCTCCAGCCTCTTACTTTCTCTTCAGTCATGATTTGGCAATTCTAGGTCTTTTGTGGTTCCATATAAATTTTATTATGATTTGTTCTAGTTCTGTGAAATATGTGCTGGGTAATTTGATAGGGGTTGCATTAAATCTGTAGATTGCCTTGGGCAGTGTGACCATTTTAACAATATTGATTCTTCCAATCCAGGAGCATGGGATATCTTTCCATTTTTTTAACTCTTCTTTAATTTCCTTCATCAACAGTTTATCCTTTTTTGTGTATAAGTCTTTCACCTCCTTGGTTAGATTTGTTCCTAGGTATTTTATTACTTTGGGTGCTATTTTAAAAGGGATTGTTTCTTTACTTTCTTTTTCTGTTGATTCATCATTAGTGTAAAGAAATGCAACTGATTTTTTTACGTTAATATTGTAACCTGCTACCTTGCTGAATACTTTGATCAGCTCTAGTAGTTTTTGTGTGGGTCTTTTAGGATTTTCTATATATAATAACATGTCATTGGCATATAGTGACACTTTTACCTCTTCTTTTCCAGTTTGTATCCCTTTTATTTCTCTCTCTTGCCTGACTGCTGTGGCTTGGACTTCCAGGACTATGTTGAATAGGAGTGGTGATAGTGGGCATCCTTGTCTTGTCCCAGACTTTAGTGGGAAGCTTTTGAGTTTTTCACCGTTGAGTAATATGCTGGCTGTAGGTTTGTCATATATAGCTTTTATGATGTTGAGATATGTTCCCTCTATACCCACTTTGACGGGAGTTTTTATCACAAATGGGTGTTGAATTTTATCAAATGCTTTTACTGCATCTATTGAGATGATCATGTGGTTTTTGTCTTTTCTCTTGTTGACGTGACATATGACATTGATTGATTTGCATATGTTGAACTACCTTGTGTCCCTGGGATGAACTCCACTTGGTCATGATGTATAATCTTTTTTATGTGCTGTTGGATTCTATTTGCTAATATTTTGGTAAGGATTTTTTTGTCTATATTCACCAGTGATATTGGCCTACAATCCTCTTTTCTGGTGGTGTCTTTGCCTGGTTTTGGTATCAGGGTGACGGTGGCTTCATAGAATGAGTTTGGGAGTATTCCCTCCTTTTCAGTCTTCTGGAAGAGTTTGAGAAGGACTGGTATGTGTTCTTCTTTGTATGTTTGGTAGAATTCCCTGGTGAAGCCGTCTGGTCTTGGACTTTTATTTGTAGGGAAATTTTTTATTGCTAATTTGAATTCATTTCCAGTGATTGGTTTGTTCAAGGGGTCAGTTTCTTCTTGGTTCAGTCTTGGTGGACTGTATGTTTCCAGAAACTTGTCCATCTCCTCTAGATTATACATTTTGGTTCCATATAGTTTTTCATAATATTCTTGTATGATATTCTGTATTTCTATTTTATTTGTTGTAATTTCTCCATTTTCATTTCTTATTTTGCTTATTAGTGCTTCTCTCTCTTTTCTTCTTTGTGAGTTTGGCCAGAGGTTTGTCAATTTTATTTACTTTTCAGAAACATCAGTTTTTGATTTGACTGATGTTTTTTTCTATGGTTTATTTTAATCTCTATTTTATTTATTTCCTCCATGATCTTTATAATTTCCTTCCTTCTGCTGCCTTTTGTGGTTTTTTGCTCTTCTTTTTCTAGTTCTTTTAGCTGGTGGGTTAGATTGTTCATTTGAGATTGTTCTTTTTTGAGGAAGGCCTGTATCACTATAAAATTCCCTCTTAGCACTGCCTTTGCTGTGTCCCATAAATTTCATGTGGTTGTATTTTCATTTTCATTTGTCTCAAGATATTTTTTAACTGCTGATTTGATTTCATCATTGACTCATTGATTTTTTTAATAGCATGTTGTTTAATCTCCATGCTTTCCTTTTTTTCTCCTTTGTTCCTCTGTAGTTGATTTCTAGTTTCATGGCCTTGTGGTCAGTAAAGATGCTTGAGATAATTTCTATCTTCTTAAAGTTGTTGAGGCTTCTTTGGTGCCCAACTACATGATCAATACTAGAAAATGTTCCATGTGCACTTGAAAAGAATATATATAATAATATGACATGGAGTCAATGACTACTTGGCAGTTTCAATACTTTCAAAATTACTTTATGGAAACATTATATATTATGGAGTATTTGGGAAAGGGGAGAAAAGTACAAATTGAAATTAACCATAATCAAACACTCAGAAAGCTATGAATATCTTGATGTTAATAGCATCCTTCATAAAGAATATTTTATTCTCTAAAGGTAGTACATTTGTGGCAGAGTTAGTGTTCACCAGATGCTCCTGCATCCCTGTCATTTCCTAGGATCTCTTGAATGTGTGTGTGGGCTTGGGGTCCAGTTCTGGAGGATGGATGTGGTGACAAAACATGCTTCACCCTCTGGGCATGCCAGCTCGGGCTGGTGTAGCTCCTTCACCCCTCCCTTCTTAAACACAGTGCCCTTGGGGACCACATGTGCCACTGACATGGCTTCAAGATGAAGGAGGGTTCCCTGACCCTTGTCTGCCTTTGTGTGTATGAGTGATCCAAAACTGAAAGCTCTGTCTTTGACTGCCAAATGGCTGATCCTATCCTAATAAATGCCATGTCTCAAAAGTGTGATCATTCTACATATTAACTTTGTATTTCAGCTTTTTTTTACTGAACATTATATAGTAATACATACAGGTGAGATATATATATATACACTTAAAATAATAATTTAATTAGCCATAAATAGTGTGTGTGTATATACATTTACATATAGTATTAACAGCATTGGTAAAATAATATACACATATACTACTATTTGTGGTCAGTTAAATTATTATTTTACTACTATTTTAAAATAAACATATAAGTAAATAAATAGTAATGTAGTGTGTGTATATATATATATATATATTTTATTTTATTGCAGGCATTCAGACGTATAAATGTCACATACATTTTATTCCTGAGCACACAAATGGATACATTTTAAGTGTCAGCCTATATATTGTCAGACTATGTGATCACATCTTCTGAAACTAGGAAATTCATGCTTAGTTTCTCCTTTCCTGTGGAGTGACTGTATTTTTGGATGTCTCCTAATGAGGATCAAAGTGGGCTTCACATGTACTGTAGAGTCTTTCCTATTAAGCCAAACTATCCCAAGTATGCTTTTCAAATTTAGTTGAAAGCTCTTTATCACTTTTGAGTAATGCTGTAACAGATGGACAAAAATGTCACTGTATTTTGGTGGCTAATTAGATTAAGTGATACTTTTTTAGATTCAGAGTGTAAAACGCTGCATTTTAATAATCCACACTACTCCAATCACAAGCACCTTAATATCTTATTTATTTCATTCAAATTTTTCAAATATACCATTCATTTCATCAAACTATGGAAGAAAGGAACATGACTAAGTCAAGAGTAAAGTTGTACAGTGAAAAATGCCCTTTCTGAATGAATAGTACGTTTTCAGTTTTGTATGCCAGCATTTGTATTTTACATAATGTTGGATATATTGGACTTTTGCCAAATTCAAAAAAATTTGGTAATTTTTAATATCCTGTTTTTAGTTTTTTTTGTTGTTGTTTGTTTGTTTTGCCAGCATTGATTTATGACTCTGTTAACTATATAACAGAAAATGTTTGTAAACTAAGGGAGTGGCAATTATTATACGTTATGATCTGCTCTGTCACCATAACTTCTTGCAAGTTGCCTCCCACTGCATCTGCCTTGACATTTGTGGCTCAGTGTATGATAGGGCTTGGTCTTTTCCCAGAAACAAGTCACCAAAAGAATAAAGATTTAACCTAAAAATATTTCCTGGACAAGAAATGTGGATTATTTCATCCTTAAAGGAAACTCATATACACTTAAGGAGCCATATTTTTTCTAAAGATGAGTTTATTTCTGTTCTACTTTAACATAAGGCATTTCAGAGATTTACTGGTTTCCACAGCAAGTGTCTAGCTGTATTTTATAATAAATGAGCATAAACTCAAGACTGCAATGGAAATTATTCCTTTGTGATTTTTAAGTGAAGAAATTCCAGAAATAAGTAGACCCACAAGAAGTGTATAGACATGCAACAGAGTGAGACCCATTGTGCTGCCTGGCAAAATCACTGTGACATCAAGGGTTTGGAGATGTTTCATAATAAGCTAAAAGAGTATAAGCCAGCAAGACAGTCACCAAAACCTCAAGAATTTTAGCAATTTTAGTCAAGCAAAGTTTCCATTGCTTTGATCTCCATCTGAAGCACTGAAGGAAGTCTGGCACTGCCATCTTGCACTATAATTGTTATTATGACATCTTACCCTGATGGTGGTCTTGCGATATTTCACTTGGCCTAAGATGAGCCAAAAAGACATAGGCTGATCAGTGAAGTAACATCTGGGCAGGAAGAGGGAAAATCTAACAGGGCAAACTTTGAGAGCTAAGCCAACAATGCTAGGAGAGTAGTTACCAGGCTGACCTCGCTCCAGGTGATAATTTACATTAGCATTCCATCAGGAGGAGGAACGGTTTGGAGAAATGAATCGTTTTCTAGTTCTTTCTGAGTCTTTGGTTTATTAAATTTTAATCAATGATTAACTCATATAATACTAGATATCCAATATACCCTCAAGTATTAGAGTCCAAACTATCTGTCATTCCGCTTCAATCCTTGACAAAATTTGTAGAGCAAATGTAAGATTAATTACCAAACAAATCTCTCATTCTCCACCTACCCCCAATTACGCTCACCAAATATTCATATTTTCATCAAATATTTGTCAGACTTGCATTCACTCTTCAGAAAATGAGCAAAGAGATTGAAGGAATTCTGTTCATGAGAACTTAGAAAAATATTTGCGACAGGACTTCCAACCTGGTAAATGTCCTGCAGTGCCCAGCTCTTGACTGAAATATTTGTTATACATGCTCCCAAAACTATTTTTAGATGAAATAGAGTAATAGACAAATTGCGGAGACAGATAAGTAGATGTGAAAACAGACAGACATACTGATTTAGAGATAAAGAGACAAAGCATGCAAGCATAAAGGGTATAAAACTTTGAAAGTCAAAATTTTAAAAATCTGTCATTTATATCCATTATTGCTGATATTTGTAGATGTCATCTTGAATTTGAAAAGCATGTTTTCTAAAGACATACAAAACTTCCTGTAAGTCCGAATTCTAAATATCCTTGTCTTACATATCATTATTCGAGTTGGTCTTGATCTGTTATTTATATCTTAATCCACTTAACCAATGGATTTATCCCTAAAAGCAGGAATACTCAAGTGTGTCCAATGGGAATGCATTTGGAGACTTATTCTTTGGCTCAAAAAAAAGTTACTCTAGAAAAGTATCTTTTTTGAAATATTTTACTCTAAATATAAAATATCTGCATACCTTGGCATGGTCAGAAGTAGTAATTCTATGTGCTTTACTTATCAGAAAAAAAATCCAATTTTAATGTTCTTTGGTCATTGCCAAAGTGATGGTAGAGAAATACCCTCCAGCAGTCCTGAAGACCTTGTCCATAAAGAATGCTCAATAAATTCATTAGTGTTAATGTTTTTATATTTGGGCAAAGAAGCACAATATTGATCAACTATTATAAGAGCTATGAATTTCTCAATACACTATGTTTCTTTTAAAGAAAAGCAATTATTCAATTTAGTTTGTAATTCTTTTAAAAACACATCATTGCTTAATTTTCCTTACATATGTTTTTATGCAAAAAAAAAAAAAAGAGAGAGACAAATGACCCTGAGTAAAATTCTCTTGGGAATTAACACTGACTGAGTGCTTTAGTATGCTATCTCCTTTTTCACCTGCACACCTGAAACTAAGTCATGCTGGAAAATGTTTTTACTTTTTCAATTGTAGCCACTTAAAGCATAACAAAATTTATTAGGTTTTGAATACTGCTTCTCTTCATGATGATATATTAGACATTATAACAGGCAAAGGAAGAATAATAAGCCAATCATGGCCACTGAAAATAGATATTAATAATGTAATGCTCCTACTGACTTATGTGATGTTTCATAAAAAATGTCTTTGCTGATTTCTAAAATTAGTCAAGCACACTAAGGGTTTAAAAAAAGATTAAATGAGCCAAAATGTATTTTAAGCAAAAGGTGTTTTTGAAAGTTTAAAAAAAATTCTTTAGGAAATTCTACTCATAACTACACTATTAGATTCCTTTCCAGTAAAAATGTATATTTCAAAAGAGATTTACTGGAGTGATATCAGCAAGATAGTGGAGTAGGAAGTTTCAGGCCCAGGTTCCCCTACAGAAGCATGGAGTTAACAACATATGGCCCAAAGTGCCTTTGGGAGAACGCCAGAAACCAGGTAAGATATTGCAGCTCCCTGGATGAGTGCAAAGCCAGAAGGCACTGGGCAGAATCCAGGAGGAAGGTTCCTTGCATCTGCCCACCACACCCTGTCACAGCAAAGCCTGATCTGGATAAAATCGCCAACCCCCAGGCTCATCTCTCTACTCAGAAGAGAAAAAGAAGAGTGCACTGTGAGTCAATGGTCCAGCTTTCCAGAAGGCTACCCAAGGGATGGGTCTCATCTGGCCTGACTCAGAGCACCAACATGATTGGCAGTTTGGGCCAGGTTGAGGGCCACCAAGACACAATCGGAGAGACCACCTTACTGCAGATGGACACCAAGGAGGAGCAAGAGCTTACACGATCCAGAGAAGGGGTAAACTTCTTTAGCTGGGGAATATTCGCACAAGCTCAGAAAAGATACAGCTTCAGAAAAGGTTTTAGGTACTCCCCAAATCTCCAGCCAAGCTTACAGTCAAGGTCTTTCCCTGAGTGAAGGTATGAAGACAGTAAAACTGAGAGGTGTGGCTGTTGGTTTGTTTGTTTGTAATTAAAAAAATTTTTTTAAGACATTATTTCTTACAGAGCAGATTTAGGCTCACAGAAAAACTGAAGGGAAAGTACAGAGATTTCCCATATACCCCCTGCCCCCACACATGCACAGCCTCCCCTGTTATCCACAACCCCCATCAGAGCGGTTCATTTGTTAAACCTGGTGAAACTACACTGGCACATCCTAACCAGACATCATTGACATCACAGGTCACTCTCGGTATTGTACATTCTGTGGGTTTGGACAAATGTGTGATGACAACTATCAATCACTATGTAGCCTACAGATATTTTCGCTGCCCTAAAAGTCCTCTGTGCTCAATCTATTCATCCCCCGACCCCCAACTTGTGGTAATCAATAATTTTACTGTCTCCATAGTTT